>NW_017536830.1:244996-263611 GCF_001853355.1 Bactrocera latifrons | reverse complement strand
CATTACCAGAACGCCCAGAAAACGATATTAAAAGAAAACCTGGAAAGTGACATAAGTAAAGTCTAAAATGAGATACAAGAGTGATATTTACTACAAGATTTTCATTAATGAGGGGCATCTRCGGTTAAAATTGTTTTAAAAAGTAATGTGTATAATGAATATACATATCTCTTAAACCACTCAAGCTATGGTAACCAAATTCGCTCAGGACAAATCTTTTTTTCATCCCTAYCCACCCAGTGAAAGTTTGTGAATTCGGATTATAAACATGCCCACTCCCCACATAACGGTTTTATTGAAAACTATCGAAAGTGCGATGAATCTATTGATAAATGCGCCAGAATAGGTTTTACATCAGAGATAGTATGAGAGGATTTCATTTCAAATTTGAAAACCCGTATCTTTGGACTTACTCAACCGACTTTAACTAAATTTCTACACTACAAGCACATAGTTCCCGTTTAACACAATTTTAAATTTAATGTGATTATTTCACTTTCCAGTATACATGTAAATCAAAAACTGATCAATTAATCCAGATAAAACTTTGCACGAATAGCGCTTTTGAAATATGTTACCTTATGGTCCCAACTGCTGTTCAAATTAGACCATATTGGTCATCGAATATGCGACAGAGCTTTATGCGAACTTTAATCGAGAATATCCGTTAAATATATTTAAGAAAGGAGAGAATCCTTATCGACCTATACCTAGTAGAAGAATTTTCGAATTTCTTACCGAATATATCGTTAAATTTTTGAATTGCCTTAAAATTGGTGTCCAAACTGARATTTGCTACCCTGAATTGCAGTAGGGAGAAGCTTCTATAGTTTGAAAATTTAAAAACGTAATGCACAAACTCAAAACAAACAAAATGGTTGAAATCGCATAATAGAACCGCCCACTCCACATAACGAGTATTATTCAGTAATGACAAACGTTAAGGCAATCAATTTAGCTCTGCGCTTAACTATTGGGGTTAYTGTGATTTCAATCCATTTCTAGTGTCCACCTGAATTAAAAGCGCTCTGTCCGCCAATATAAGCGATATTTTAATATAATCAAGTGGTTAAGTTTTCTTTAGAGAAATGCGGCTTGAGACTAAATAAACCTTAGATYCCTAAATAGTGATTTTCGAAACTCTCCTTGATGTTTTATTTATGTCTTYCACATATTAAATTGAGCTTCTTTGCTTGATTTATATCACTTATACCTACGAGGTTAAAAAATGTGCGGGTGCCCCAGAACTTAGCCTTTCCTTATTTATTTTAATTTAGTGTATTACAAGTCTTTTTCACTGTACTCACAGTGTATTCACATACTGAAATATCCTAATCGAAAATACTCTTATACCACTGAATCAATTTTTGCAAAAAGGAGATACATATCTGAATAACGATTCAATTGGTGGTAGTTCAACACAATGTATTGGAAATATCATAACAAGAGCTTCAAATGTTTKCAAGCAAAAATTAATAATAAACGAATATAAATAATATTTGAAAATTCGGCTTTACGCGTAAAAGGTTTTGCAATTGTTTACACAAGTTAAAATTAATAAATGAATGAAGGACGAAGAACCCTCTTCTCATCTACATAGAACTAAAAACAAAGCCAACTTTACTATTAAAATAGTAATAAAAATATATTCAAACTCTTAAAGCACACTTACAGTATCCTTTCCCCTATGTATATTTTCATATATCAGGATTTGGCAACCCTAGTATTGCAATCTGACAACTAACAATTTGGTCGTAAAGCCCTATTTGTTCTGCTCATAGTAACTTAAAATATAAATTTCGGCAAAAAAATTAGGATGAAATCGCGAAAATTTTTGCCCGTTTGCTTTTACATCTATCGACGTTAATTATCTTATCATCATCATCGATGAACTTAATTCAATTYTTGTTAACGCAGCTTCATCAAAAAGTTTATCGATGGTATGGAATTCAATCGAGGTCGCAGATCAGTTCAAGACGAATTTCATAAAGTTCGTACAAAATCAGCTGTTGTTCYAGGATCTATTGATACTGCACGAAAACTGATATTGCAGATCGTCATGTGACCTATCATGAGATTGAGACAACTATAGGCATAAGTAGTACTAATACTGCATGGACATTTGACTATAAAAAAAATGTTCACGTGGGATCACACACAATTTATCAATCGCTCAAAATAAGACTCGTGTCGAAACACCTCTCTGAGAACGCGACAGATAATGAAAAAGTGAATTTACGTGTATGCTGAAGCTGTTAGCGTACGAAGCATTCTAAGCAAATTGTTTTTTATTCTTTTGGAACAACTGAACATATCTCAACCATATCACTAGAACAACACAGAACAGTAAAGTCTGACTGGTACTAATTTCTTTTTTTGCCAGTTGTCTTTTAAGAAATTAGGAAAGCCAACCGACGAGGACGGATTACTCTTCATCACGATAATGTCAGCTCTCACACCCAAAATGAAACAACTATATTTTTATGCACTGAAATCATCTATTAGGTGAGTCTTCCACCGTATGTTCATGACTTAGATGCGATTTACTTCTTTTTATTTCTGTACGTAAAGGATAAGCTAATAATAATTAGGAGGCGGTTGATGCGTTCGGAACGCATGTTCTGATACCTCAATGAGTGGCAAAGGGCTTCGAAAATTGGTCAAACGCATGCAAAAATATGTAGACCTTAATGGAAAATAGTTTGAAAACTAAAAAAAAAGATTTTCGATGATTAAAATTTGTTTTTGTTCTTTAATCCCAAAATATAAAAGACAACCTATGTAGTAAGTGCGCTAACTAAGTTCTCTCTGTTTTTTAATGAACATGAAATTTTATTGTAAAGAAATGATTACAAATGAATATTCGAAGTATCATCCATCGCTAACCCCGAGGTAGCAGAACCACTTTTTCGTGCCTCTCCAGGTACTCCGGCGGCTTTTCGCGCACTRCTCGTCGAAATTGCATCAATTGAAGTCGATATCGGTAAATAACGCCGGGCTGGTCCCACCATATACATACACAGCATAACTTTTGCAACGTCAATATTTGGCGGAGGTGACGACGTTGAAGCATAACCGCGCACTCCCCATGACTTTTTTTATTTGGATCCACTGTTCATCATCTGTTACGATTCGATGACGGTAGCCCTTTGTCACTGGTAGTCGCTATGAATGGCTGGTGACTCCCAGTGATTAAATATAGCTCTTTTTGCTTTTGACAAAGATCGTAATCGAGCAACGTCTCCAATTCACCGTCTTCGAAAGTTTTTCGCTTTTCTTCGCGCGGACGGTCGTTAATAGCGAAATCGTCGTCTTTGAAGCGACGATGGGGATGTGTGAAAAAGGTGAAATGTATTAAGATACGTAATGTGTTTCCTTAAATTTTATGACTATTTGTATTTGTCGTTTAATTTTGCTAGCTGAAATACCCATAATTGCATTCATACCTCATATATGTTACGTAACCGTTCATAAAAAATAAGTTTTCCAATTGCACCTTTTTCTCAACTCTAAGCTTTAAGCACACCTTCTCTTTTATTTGGGGTGGAATACCACCACTTTGCACCACCATTAACTGTACACGTCATAATCGTAGTATCCTTCTCTTAAATCTCCGCTTATTGTGTCCCATGTTGCCGTGCCACAATGCGCCATGCACCTGGCAACCAACTACGTTCACAATAATGCCCCTCAGTGCGCTGTTAAAATATTTCGTTATTAAATTTTTYCGCCACATTTTTCCACTTTCATTAAAAATGTTTATCCCTCAGCTAACCATTATTGTCATTCGGCCCATCTTCTGTCATTTGCTTTTCCCCATTTTACTGCGAAATGCCGTGCATCCGAGTACTCCCCACTGGGGAATGACAGTTGCATTTAAAGTTTTCGCTGTTCATATTGTTGCTCTGCCGAAATTGCTGTTTTTGCAAAACTTGGCGGCTAAAATTTTATAATATCAGTCAAAGCAGGCCTTTGCTTTCAGGCTTTCAGAAGTAAGTGGAACCTTTTTAAAAAGATATCTATAGAAGTGACACATTAGAAATGCTGCAATGTTTAAATATTTTCTAAATAAACGAATTTGAGTAGCAATACTAMGTTTTAAATTTAACATTTTTCAGATATGAAGCTTTCTTTTGGTTGAAAGGGTACATAAATGAATTAATTATCGCATCTGGAATGATGATAATACACATGTCATTGTCGACAAGCCGTTAAATCCTCAAAATGTCACTGYTTACTGTGCTCTATGAGTAAAGGCAATCATTGGTTCATGCTTCTTCAAAAATGCAGCCGGTCATAACGTTATATTCAATGTTGAACGCAATGAACCATTACTATTGACTCTTTCATGCTTGAACTGGAGATTGTTCATGTGGGGAACTTAAGGTTCCCAGAAGTCGCCGCTACAAGCCATACAGYCAACAATGGAATCAATTTATTGCAGGAAACTTTTKGTGAGTGCATTATCGCGCGATGTGAACCTGTAGTGTGGCCTCCAAGATCGTGCGATTTAACACCGCTGAACAATTTTTGAGATAAACGGAAAAAACTCTTAAAAAGAATTAATAATTCCTACCAATCCCATCTACCCCATGCCTCTCTGTTGTGCTCAGCYAATCTAATTGCTTTCGTTCTATTCACCATTAATTATTTAATTCTAGCAACTTTCTTTAGTCATATATCAATGCAATAAGGGTATACAATATATAATATGTATATGTACATACTACTGTKGACATAAAATAACAAGTCTTTTAAATTTAAATTTAACGGAAAATCCATTCGTCGAAATATTTATATATATATATATATTTTTTTTGTTTTTGTTTTTTTTTTTTTTAAGTTGGCTTGATAGTCAATGGCATCTGTGCCAAATGTCACATCAATATAATCATTAGTGCTTAGTGTAAGTTCGTCTTTCTAAACATAAAGTGCATCCGKCGAATTTTACGATGAGTGAAATTATTCAACATATAAGTTGCGTTAAATTAATCGACGATTAACAATCAGAGATCTTACTGSCATCGTTGRAATACGGGAAGCGCCAGTTAAAACCATTTTGAAAGATAATTGAAAGCAGAATTGGTTCCAAAATCACTAAATTTGTTTGAAAACAGCGTCGCGTTAACGAAACCGASTACCAAGATGATATGAAATGTATTATTATAGACGATAAGTCTTGGATCGTCGTAAACAGTTGACCAATCGATCGAATGTCATGGTAAAGATGGGCCGAAGCCGAAAAACTACGACAAAGCAGRTCAAACCTCAAGGCTATGTTKACAGCCTTCTTCGCTTATCRAGTTGTRATGCACTCCGAATTCTTTTCGAATGCCAAACTGTCAGGAAGGAATACTAGTTTTKTGTTTTTGCACCACGATAATGCACCGTCGCGCACTGCAGTGATTCAACCAATWTCGTTYCGCMACCACTGTATRYCTGATTCAGTTACKTGCGATTTCATAGTGRTATATTTATATARTTTGTCAAACATTGCTTTAAAATAKAAATTAGAGTTTGATGTCCYTTTYGATCTTAMTTTTTTATWATATTATRGRTATATTTAAGGYATYCAAAGTAAAAACATAAATTCGAAATCCAAAAARTGTGTACATTAACTCAAATGTTAGACGATCAGATGGTATTAAGAACAACATGAAATGAACGTATTATCATAAGTACAGCCTTTTAAAAGAGCATCCAAAAAATTGTTTCCCGAATTCATTTAAGTTTATTCTACCTATTTAAAAGTCTACAAGTATCGAGGAAACTTAAACATGAATAACATACCTTATGTTTGATGATCTGATTTATTCTAAACCATTCCATTGGTAGAGGGGTTGTAAATTTATGTACCAAACAAATTTGATTTCACCTCAATTAGATATACAAACTTTTAATTTGGTATCAGAAACCTTCAGCAGCAAAATATTAGTTTGTAAAACCAAAAGCATATAACGGGTGATCCAAGTAGAGGCACTATCAAAGACTATTAAAACTTCTTTTGACAGATCACTCCTGAGTCGTGTCAAGCTGTCATGTTACAAGTATTCTTGTTCAGTAATGTTTGGTATTACATCATAGAAAGACTTGATCTGAACAACGTTTACAAATGGTTCAACTCTAAATATTACGAAAATTAAAATTCTATAAAGTATGTGTTTGGCGCGTTTCGCTCAACTTATTGTCAAGATAATCGGCCTACTGATCACCACATCTTGAGAACCAGCATTCATTATTGAATAATATTCGACCGAATAGGGCGCGTCCAGCACGGAGCGATGAACATATAGTAGCCTTAGCTAAGAGTGTACATGAAGACCGTGGAAAGTCGATTTGGCGCCGTTCACAGCAACTCGGGCTGACGTATGAATCGACTAGGTGCATTTTATGTCGAGATCTTAAATTGAAAGTGTACAAAATGCAACTAGTCGCTATATGGGCTCTTGAAAAGTTCCAAGRAGATCTGACGTTTTMAARCCAAATTGTGTTCAACGATGAGACACATTTCTAAACCAATGGATATTTAAACAGYGAAATTGCCGCATTTGATTCGAACAGAATCCTGCAGAAATCCGAAAGCTGCCATTTTATCCAGAAAAAACGGTTTTATGTGATTTGTGGACCGGTCGAATTTTCTGTCCATATTTTTTCAAAAGCGATGTCCCTGAGGACCTAACCGTCAATGGCGACTGTTATCGCGCCATGAGAACCGATCTTGTGATCCCAGCGATATTTSGTTCCAACAAGACCGCGCCACTTCCCACACATCGCCTAAGTGAATGAATTTGTTGAGAGAACACTTCGGTGAGCAAATAATTCCACTTTTTAGGCCGGTCGATTGGCTACCGAGATATCATACCTTYAGACTGTTGGCATATGTAAAGTTTAAAGTCTATGCCGATTCAGACCTTGAAACAAAACATCACGCTTGCCATTTCACACTTACCAGTTGAAATGCTCGGACGAGTCATCGAAAATTGGACWCAATGGATGGAGCATCTGAGAAGTAGATAATCTTCAAAAAATAAATAATTAAAGTTTTTGTGTGTTTTCTTTAAAAAAGTAGGGAACCTCGAAATGGATCACCCTTTATATGAGTGATCAGCGTGACTAGCGTCCGTCTATATACACGCGAACTAGTCCCTAAGTTTTAGAATGTCGATCATTGCTTACTTTTTCTCTAGCAGCTAAGTGCTTTTAAAAGTTTAGCAATTTTCGTTTGTTAAAAACTCACACTTCGTTGTTTTTTCGCGAATTCTTAGTCTAATTAGAATTCCTTCGTTTTACAAGACAGATGAAAATCGCTGAAACAGCTATCTCAAACATCGAAATTGAGAAGTGTTTCGACAAATTAACAAATCCTTTATCCAGCAAATTAAAAGTGCCGTTAKTTTTCAACATATTTGTACATTTAGTTGCCATAAGTAATGTAAATGAGAAAGCTATAATGTAGCTTCGCCCAGCCGAAGTTAACCTATTTATTTTTTTCACCACTATAAATTTAGGTGACTAATTTTATAATAATTACATGGGAGTCAAAAGTCTATATTTGACAATTAACATCRTAATAATATTGGTCCTCATTGTCCTAGTCCACCGATTTTCTTCAAGAAGGATATTTATACATATTTTATATTGTATATAATATTTTATACATTTTGTACATATATTATATTAAAAGCGGTGATCATATGTATTATCAGATTCCCAAAGCCTTTAAATTTTTAAAATAATTTAATTTCGAAAATTTAATGGCCAAAACTTTTCTCCAGCTCGAATAGAAATATTTATTACTTTCCATTCATCTTGACTGGAATACAAACTTAACAAATAATTCTGTCCAGATGTATGACGATTAACATTGTAGTATTTCGTTGACATTCTTTATAATTCTGCATCACAAAAAATTTTCTCTTTGCGGAGAAGTGATGCGTCATTGGCAAGCTTTCGTATGCAGAGCTTTTGGTCGATGAACTAAGCTTTCCAAAAGCTSCAGTTAAGCACAACTTTTTTTTAGCGGAAACGGTATTTATTACGTTTAATCATTGTTGAATTTCGTTCGCTCTTGGCATTCACCGCGTGCCTTATGACCAAATAACATATAGGCCTACAGTGGATACCAGGAGAAAAACGTATTACACACTTTTTTAACACTTTCCACACAAATTATGGAGCTTATAATTATATTATTTATGTTTACCAAGCCGAAGCACAGCGTTAGAGCTTAAAGCTCTCTGTATTCATTCATCTTTTTTAGCAAGTAAATAACTGGTATATAACGTCATCGTCCTTTGTATATTGGAACAACAACTTTAGTACATTTTGCATATATTTTTGTTGTAAATATTATTATTTTTTTTTTTTTTTTTGATTTTACAACATATTCTATTGAATTGTGCTTTTATGATTTTTCACCGTATTATTTAGTTTTTGGAAGTAAAATCCTTGCTGTATTTCATAGCACATTCACTGCTGTTGTTAACCGTACGATTACCGCGTTGTGACTGYGCCATTTCACCGTCGCGCAGTCGCACAAGACCCCTACAAGATCACTGACTACTGCTACCACTGTTACCGGTACTTAAGTAGTCTACGTTTGTAAACACGAACCTTGTCAGCACTGTTTGGTGTCAATGCCTTTGATTAAGGTGGCGAACATTAGGGGTTGTTAGTTATTTCACCGGGAGATCCTCACAATGCAATAGGTAATGCGCTCTCGCTCAACTACTCTCCGCCGCAACTTTTGTTTTGGTGTATGTGTATYTGCACACGCTCTTCAGCTGCGGTGGACGTTCCATGCGAATGTTTTCATTGTTTTTATTCTCTCGTGCCGGTGGCGGCTGGCTGTCTCCGACGTTTTTGTTAGCGAATCCGGTTTTAACCATTATCCTGCCAGGAGCGTGAACAGGAATTGCCGCAGCTGCCGTAATTACAATTTGTTATAGTTGTAATTGTTATTGTGATTTTYGATCTTGATAACTCTTACAACGTGTACGTTGTGGTAGCACTCAAAAATTCCAAAATCAATAATGTCCTGAGAAGTGCTGTTAAATAAAGAAAATTCAGTTGGGTTAAGTTAGTATGCATGTTTTTGTTTTTGCTCGAAAGATGACAAACTCTTTTATATAACATAAAAAAACAAATTCTCAAATGTGAATAAAAACAACACTGACACACTAGCTGGGTCTGTCCTGCATGGGTGTCAGCTGACAGTTAGCATGGATTCCTGTAAGCAAAAAAATGCAGTCAACAAGAGACTCAGCAACTGCATATTCAATATCAGGTCAATTAGACAATTTCTTTGCAACATTTTTTGGCGCTAAATGTTGTCATCGTAGAGCATCATCAAGCTGYTCCTTGTTGCATCTTTACAACACGGTTGACTGCTTTGTTACAAGATTTGCTCAAGGTGAGGGAAACTGATTTAAGCAGATAATGCAATCAGTGTCAGCTGTTAGTTCCTTCAATGGAGCAGCTGCAGGGTGTAACAATAGGAGACACGGAAATTTATGATCACAAGCGCGCGACCTTATTCTTCGTTGCACTATTGTAATTGAAAGTGTTCTGTGACAATTTTTTATTTGGGCATGAATTAGCTTGACTTTCGTAGACTTGATTATGTACATATTTGTATGTGTTCGGACATGCATCTTCATATACAATTTCAACAGCGGTTCTATTTTCCGAGTTACATTTAAAATAATAAAATTATTGAAATAGGAGCAAAGTGCTTGATTGCAGTTTATTCCAGTATATCGATAGTGATATCGATTATATAGCTTTCATATAAACTAAACGATTAAACTYATGTTCTGGTGCGAAAAACGTTTTTCTTTAACATTATATCTTCACCACAGCACGGATAAACGTTTAAATCAACAGAATGTACCASTCCTCAGATATCTCACCACACACAGTAAAAAGCATATCGGGCATAAAGTTAGATATTCACTACGCGACATTTACATATAAAGCTAAAAAAAGCATAGAATTTTWATTTTGTCATGTTATCATGTTTCGACCTTACTTTATTCAGTTTTGATTTACGACACATTTTTAACAGAAGCAGATTTTTTATGAGCTTTATTAATAAGCCTCAAATAATGGCCGATAATACGGTATAAAGTTAGCCGGAAGTTTGGAAATCTTTATATTTAGTATATGTGGGYTGGAGGAAAATTTCAGAGAATTTTTTATTTTTTCGACACAAGTATACATTTCTGATATAAATCACGATCTTTGAATTTCATTAAGATAACTCATATATTGACCGATATGTACAGCAAAGAGCGGAAGTTCAGAACTATTTATTTAAGATATTTGCGGTCTAGTGGAAGTAGCTTGCGATCCAAGTAGAGGTACCTTTTACAATAACCTTGTTTTGACAGATTACGCGTCAGTCGCGACATGTTGTCATGTTATATTTGTTCGGTACTGTTTGGCGTTTCATCATGGAAAGATTTACGTTATGTTTCGCGCTTCGCTCAACTTATGRWCATCACAATACTTACTAAGCGTACTATTCCCAACGCCATCACCCATTTTGAGACCGAGCATTCATTATTGGATARGATTCAAATAATAGACCACATAACGCCGTTTGCAGCAACTCGGACTGACATATAAAGCAAGGTGTTGCATTTTACTTCCAGATCTTAATTTAAATGCATCCAAAATACAGCTTGTGCAAGAACTGAATCCGCTTGACCGCTCCGCTTTCTTCGAAAATCATGACGGTGAGAACATTAACCTCAATGGCGACCATTATTCCGCACTAAAATTACAGCTGGGTGACATTTGGTTTCAATGAGGCTTCTCCAACATCGCAGCAACCAATGKATTTATTGAGAAAAGACTTCGATGAGCAGATAATTTCACGTTTTGCTCTGGTTGATTGGCCACCAAGATCTATGATATCACACCGTTAGTCTTTATCTGTCTCAGCAAAATATCACACGTATCATTCACCAGTCGAAATGCTACGAGTCATCGAAAATTGTACTATAATAAATGAAAAATAATGTTCTTTCGCCTGATAGTAATCATCCCCCTTTAAATTTGAAGTTTATATGTTTTTTCTCTTAAAATTAGGAAACCTTGAAATTGACCACCCTTTATTTATCCGATTTCATAAATTTTCAACATAAGAGTTATTATGAAAATCGGGTTGAGAAATCACATCTTATAGGGACCAGTTGAGGAATCCTTATCTTAATCAATTCATCGGCATTTACTATATACATTATAAGATGAAAAAAGCAAATTGAATTCCAACTTATTTAATAAGAGATTTGTGCGCGGTTTCGTCGGATTTCAATGATTTTTATGCCGAAGTATGAGAATAATGTTATGTGCCTAATTTAGTTGAAATTTATTTGTTAGACTTATCTTAAGATATGTTATTTCGCCTAAAAGTGGGTGGTGCCAGGCTCGTTGTCCATTTTCGATATCAGCTTCTGTTAAGCCTTTTCGAACCATTTCGGCTAAAAATGTAAGGTCTCTGACGCGTTTATTTATTGAACTATCATACTTTTATTAGATTCATTAATTTTCACACTGTCGCAGTCGGTGCATTGTTTCTGAGCAAACTTGAGCTTTAGTAGTTTAGAAGTTACGTGAATTAAACCTTTCTAGTGCCGCGTACAAACTCTTGTTATAATCCGATTTAAATTCGTAATTTAACGACTATCTGAAAATTAAATAAATAGGTATAATAATAAGTATGAATAACCTCACTAATTCGTTTCGTTCTAATTTGTTGAGTTTAATAATAGCATTATATAATTAGCAAAATGTAGGTCATATGCACATGACTTAATTATGTGCTAGCGGCTCTCTACAAATAATTAAAAATTCATATGTTTGGACATCGCTTAAGCAAAGCCGGAAGAATACAATATTTCAAGGTGCGATGGAAATGTCAAGAGATTTTAAAATTAAATTGCCACAGACGGAGATTGCTGAGAAAAGTAAATTTCACACTCATTCACAAATAAATACTCACAAGTAGAACACAGCGTCTCGTGACGGCTTGAATATGTATTGATACAGAGTGGAAATTGTATGGAAATTACGTTATTGATTTTTCGCTGCATTTACATGCGCTTCAGCAAGCAACATTCCGCCRGATCGTTATGAACCCACATTACACCCATGCGGTTAGGACCCKCTCAATGGGTGTAAGTAAGCCACAGGTAAAAATAAATTCAATGAACCAGCGGAGCACACACTCTAAATGCATATTTCATAGCGATTATATACACATACACTCTATATATATATTTACGTATATGCTTTTATATAAATAAACAGCTGAGTTGAACAAATTATTACATTACTATATGTATGGCTATGTGTGCCCTCAAGCAAAGACGAGTATCTGTGAGAGGCATAGTAAAAATAGATCTTACCACTATTCATAGGCCAGTTAGGCATTTGAGTGCCAACCGTGGCAACATAAGATTGCATAAGACAAGACTGCAGCCATTTCAGCAACACATACAYATAACATGTATATGTATGTATATGTGTAAGTGGTGTAATTTATGTAAAAGAAATTACAAAAAATGGGGGAAAGTCTTGAATACATATTTAACCAGACCTTACTTTACCGTAATGCAAATAAAAATGCAAAAACACACACACACGTCAACACATACACTGTAACTCTTACACAATCAGATGTRCCAACCTCTAGCTTGTCTGTCGCGAAATTGCCCAGTTTTTTATTGACTTCTTGTATGGCTGACGCTTAGACGWGTAGTTGGCAGCGTCGGTGCTGTGTTCTTGGCCATCCTTGTGTCGAMGCTCCCCCCTGACCCTGCTTCATTGCATAAGCCTCTATGCCATGTGATGACGCGGAATATAGAATGAGCCCTTAAACATGAATTTAATGTCAATGATGCTGTTGCTAACGGCAGCCACACACGAGTCTCTAAGAGCCTTTCAGGAAGAATGCGTATTTACAATTGTAAGCATGTGTGTGTGTGCATACCTCACTAGGTACTTGTGCATGTACATACATAAGTGTAAATGTGTGCCGCTTTATCGGCTAAAACAAACAAAACTTGAGTAAATTTAAATTCCTAGCTGCAATGCGCTATTTGTTGCTTAAGGCATTTCTGCAATAGCACTTTAAGTTCATTACATTCATTAAGTACAACTTGTAAATGTTTATATTCTTTTATACTAGATTATGCAATGGCAAAATGTACCTATGTATATGCATTTACTAGAAAACAACCTTCTTATTATGAGGTTGGTTAGTTAAAATCAAAATGGTTTGTTCATAAGATAATTTGTAAAACTTTACACACAATACAAGAAATTTAAGTTTAGTTGAATAGAATTAACGAGCTATTTGCATAAGATCGTAGTATGGTATTTGTAGTTATCAACCAAAACAAGAAAAAAATTAGCTGCGGTTGTTCCTAAATTATAACACATTTCACAAATACAAAATATTCCATACAAAAATTTGATTTGGATCGGTCAGTTTGTATGACAGCTACCTATGCTTCCGATAACGAGCAACTTCCTGGGTAGGAGCGTGTATGCTTCAGATCTATATCTCAATAACTGAGAGACTAGTACGTTCATGCTGATTATTCATATGTGTATATATTTTATAGGATCTCCGGCATCTCTTTCTGGGCATAAACTTTGAGATACACTTTATATTCTGTTAAGGATATGCTTAGTTCCTCCAAATGGGTCCGTTTGGAAATTGTTYTCCAAACTGAGTTATTTAAGTAATTTCTTTCACTGTTTTATTTACTATATGTACATATATATGGTAGTCGAAAAAGTCGTTTCGTACTTCTAATAAAACTGCAACTATATACCCATAAATAACTAAACAAATATGTACCATTTTGGTCAACTACTTTTTGCTAGTTTTCTGCGAGAGACAGTATTCCAGCAGTGTAAATAGAAATTTTGAAGTTTCCAGAATGGAAGCGAACGAACCATTGTTGAGCTACACGAACTAATACAACATCGCCTCCGTAAACTTCACAAATTTCATTGGTGGCTTGATGGGCATTTTTCACTTTTTTCAAAATGTATTTCAAAATACATATAGCGAATTTCATCATTATTTTCACTAATTTCATTGGAAAAAATAACGAATTTAAGGCTGCTTTTTCAATGTCTGGTTACCAGCCTTTCTGTCCAGTTAATACAGTTGTCCGCTTAATAGAGGTTTGACTGTATTTTTTTACTTAAAATATTTTTTTTAACATCCTATCTTCTAAGTTGGTTCTAACTGGACACAGTGTACAAATTTTTACTAAAATCGATTCACTAGTTTGGGAATCCATCGCGGACAAACAACGTGACACGTGATACTCGTATATAAAGATAACTATATATAATAGAACTTCGTTCTATGCAATTAATTAGGTAATTTATTTAAAGATATGTTTATTATGATTTGCCAATACTAATTTGATGAATGTGTACTAGCAGTTCAGTTCACTTTATAACTGTGTATAAAATAGATCATATAAATATAATTTTTATAGTAAACTCAGGTTAATTCACAATGCCTGATTTTATTGTGTATCTTCGTTTATTTTGAAAACATATTTTTTTCAATATTTTTCTAGTAGTGGTGAGCTAGTCCACAATTCAAGATATTCAAGATTCGAAATACCTAAGAGACCTTAAACAAATTTCGAAATCTTTACGAATATTTTCTTATCAGTATTACATTGGATTTCACACTATATATCGTCAGTTATAGGTCACTGTAGAATTAGAGTTAGTTCCGTTATGGTTCGTTGGAGCATGTGACATTAAAAGTATAATAAATGATGCGTCAAACACATCCAAAATTAAGAAGAGTCGCAAGGAAAATTTTAAGTTTGGCATCCAGTCAGTACACTTCACTCTTGTAATGGGTAAAATAAAAATTAGAAATTATATTTATAAACAAACTATTTAATGAACCATTACAGGAACCCAGTATATTTTATATACATCGTAACGTCACTTAAAATTCGAAATAACGTAACATCACTTTCCATCAGTTTACAGGCTAAGGAAAAACGATGTATAGATCCCATTCATATTGAAACAAAATAGGAGTTTCGGTTATAAATAATTTATAAATTTTATGATACATACATATATGTAACATGATGTAGTGAATCGTAAGCAATAAAAAACTCAATTTCGTTTCTCTTTGATGATACGTTGTTTTGCATTTCAGATGACGACATATACATTTATTTATATACACTTAAAGAAGTAAAAACAGTATGATCATTTGACTTAAGCAAAAATGTCGCAGTCTTTATATGTCAAAATAATGTTCAAAACGGCCGTAGAAATGTGCTTTGTCTCTATTAGTCAAATTCTTAATAACAAGAAAAAAAAATTAAAAATTAGAACCCAACACAAATTACTCCGTTACACAAATCTCCTTATTAAACACTATATTGTTAATAATTTGGATTAAATAACACAATATTGTGTGTGATTTCATTAATTTCTATTACACTTGTTAATTTGTACTTATTTTGTAAGTTGCCGCAAATGCGTCAAGAATGAAAGTACTCGAGCTTTAGCATATTACATATAATTGAAGGCACTTTCACTTATTTCTTCTCACAACTACTAAATAATATTTTATTTTCATTTTAAAAATCTGTCAGTTTAAAAATTTTCTGTTTTCATTTGAATTGTCAATGTCAAATTAAACTTMAAAACAGCATGATGCTTTGATATATTTATTTTCAGGTCATTACCGATAAACTTAAACACTGATTGTTATTGATTTGGCTTCTGATTTCAAGATCTGTTTAAGTTTCAATTTTAATCCAGATCCTAAAAATGATCTGTAAAAGAGCTAGTTTATTAATAACGCACAAAATCAATATATACCAAAGTATTTATTTCCCAAAAAAAAATTATTTCAAAAKAATTTTAGTCACTTTTTAATTTAAACCATTATGTAGACATAAAAGTAACAATCGTATTGAACGGTTAGCAATATTTCCGCACAACGTAAAAAGAAAAAAGTTTCTGTGCAATTATGTTTTTAAGGAACATCTTATTAAGGRCAGAAAATCAAAGCTGCTCCCAAATGGTCAGACGCTTAATTCTATCATCTATTGCGAACAACTGGACCGCTTGAAGCAGGCGATCGACYAGCAGCGTCCAGAATTGGCCAACAGGAAGGGTGTAGTGTTCCACCAGGACAACGCCACACCACACACTTCATTGATGACTCGCCAGAAGCTCGGATGGAAGGTTTTATCGCGTGCACCATATAGCCCGGACATAGTGCCACGTGATTACCACCTGTTCCTGTCCATGGCGAAAGCCCTTGTTGGTGTAAAGTTGAACTCAAAAGAGGCTTGTGAAAAATGGCTGTACAAGTTTTTCGCAAATAAGGATAGGGGCTTGTACGAGGGAGGTATTATGAAGAAACAGATTATCGAACGAAACGGCGCATATTTGAACTAAATCCGATCACTGTAACCCCTTTTTTTATAAAGAGCAATAAAGTGAAAGGCAGATATTTTACAACGTTATTAGTATAAGCGGTATAATGCTGGAAAGCTTTTTCTAATTTGTTAATATTTTCTATTTTACAATAACAAATTATTCCTTCTACGTCTTCAAAAAACGTGAAACTTTGAAGTGTCGTATAACCCTTCCCGTTAGTTGGGCAAAAGGATTATCTACGATAAAATGTTTATTTTTAGTTTGAGATGATCCAGCGGCGAGTTTGCGAGACGCCTTAGATTGCTGCCATTGCCGTAGTCTTTCCGAAATTTAAGAAATAATTTGTGAAATCTACTATGACTTTCACGAAATTGGTTCTTAGTGATTCCTAAAACAGCATATACTTGGACCATCTTGTACATGAATTAACATTGCTCCCCCCTTAAGGGGTTAAATACAGTTAAAATTTTCAAAAAATCGAACAAAACAAACGGGCAAAAGCAAAATCAAAAACGCAACAAGAGTGTCAGGGAAAAAGGTGAACTAGATAACTTTAATTCGAAATTCTCCTAATGAAAGTTCAAAAACAGTTAGACAGTAACAGTAAGAAAGCGAAACAACATTAAAGAACGAAAAACCACTTCAACTCAGCTCGAAAGGCGTTGATCAAGCGCCTTTTTCAAATGCATACACTACAATAAATTTGGAGCATAACGGATACTGACGAATCAGTGAAACTACTGTAGACCGGTTTAACTGCAAATATCACGCTGAAACGTTAAATACTGAAAACCGTTAGGAAATAAGTGTATATATAAATATCTAGCAACGTCTGAAAATGACAAAAGTTAATATCTGACAGCAGAAGCCAGCAACATTGAAGATGTAACATAAAAAATAAACGACGCAATAAAACTAAAAGTGCACTCAAACAAAAGTAAACGTGAACGCACACGCACACACAAACATATTGCGAGTTTTTGTTTGAGTACGAGTGAACGCACATATACTAATGTAAATGTGTATATGTAAGCCGTGTAAGCACAGTTACGGGAGCGAAAGCTTTGAGCTAAACAGCAGAATCCAAAATGAAACGTCGAATATTTGCCTGACTCGCGGCAGCAAAGCGGCCATAAAAGCACTATAACAAACACAGCACACAAGCAAACACATACATTGATAAGTATGGATACACATACCAGTTGCCAACTTCACCACACACACACACTGACAATCGTATATATGAAACACCCGCATAGCCATAAAGCAATTGTGCATTTGTAAGCACACTTTTAGGATGGAACGCTCTCTCGACCCCAACGCACTCAAACACACACACAAAGCGCGCAATTTCATTGACTTGGAGCAAGTGTATGTGTGTCTGTGCTTGTCGTTTTTCTTCACTTTCGTGTGTTGCAGTAGTAGTAGTAGGAGTGTGTGATTTTTGTTGCTTTGTATTCCGGCCGGTTTAGTGCAATCACTTGTAAGTGCATGTGTGCGTGTGTGTGTATTTTTTGGGTGCGGTCCTTGACATCGCGCACGACGCATGAAAGCCGACGACACGACTTTGGTCACGACGAATGCCCATAATGAAAGCAATAACAACAAAAGCAGCAACAACACCGCACAATAACGAGTAGCAATGCGCACTCGTCGCAGATGGCGGCGTTGACTACCGCCAACCGAAATTCTCAATTATGATTGCGTTTATTCCACAGTTATATTTTGATTTCATCTGTATGGCACTAATAGCCAATTATATTTGTCAGTTGTATATTTATGCATCATACATGCTTATTATGTAGACAGCAGCAATTTAAGGATAATAATATAAAAGTTTTATACGTATTTAGTTAAAAAATTAATATTTTTGTAGACACTGAAAAAAAATAATTTTTTTTTATACAAAATTTGTAGTTCTATTACATTTTAGGTAACGAAAGTTTCTTTGGACACTAGTTAAATTGAAAATTTGCTGCAAACAATGGATACAAAGCATTATTTTATTTGATAGTCTGGTGAATGACAAATTCAAATCCAAATTTTAGTATATACAAATTAATATAATTTGCAATAAAACTGCGACATAAATGGGCATATTATACAATTGAAAAAATTATTATACAATTTAAATATTTTTTTAATATTATACTTATC
>NW_017536830.1:234872-243821 GCF_001853355.1 Bactrocera latifrons | reverse complement strand
TGAAGTGATCTAATCCTGATTAATCTTTATATGAAACAATAACGAGTTTATACCGAGTCCTTRCAAGTGTTAGTAGTTGTCATACTATTTATGAAATTTATTTGTAAAAGAGTTGTCAATAAATATTAAATAAAAAATTATTTTTAAAAACTTTGAAAATTTGAGATTTCTCTAATTGTTATTATCGAAAGTTATTCCTAASAAAGGAAATTATTTTTATTGATGATTCAACAAATATTTTAGTCCCATATTTAATCGGGTACATATTAAACCACAAAATGATTGCCTAACGAAACATAAAAGAGAATATGTGAAAGTTTTATGAATTTTTTTCTTTTTTTTAAATTTGTAATAGCTTTTTTAAAAAATGCTACACAGCATTCACTTTTAGTCATTAATGCATAATTTCATTCTTAATTTCGATTTAACTCGTGTTAAAAATTTATTGAAGTGAATATTCAACCAACATTCATCGAAACTCCCTGGCCAAATTCTCCACTTCTCGCATATACGATATCTAATCAAACCAAATTATTTTCGAAATATGTGCTTTATTAAGCATATCAMCWTATTTTTAGCTGTACTTGAAGCCWAAAATTAAAAGYCAATAAAATAACTCAAAAATTAAACTTAAAACAAATAACCAAAAGAATACCCGGAAGAACTAAGATTTTAAATCATAAATATTTCATAGCATTAGCGCATTATTTTTTATTATAACTGTAATTTTATAAGAAAAAGAGAATTTATGTAAACTCACCATTACATTTGAGGTCTGCTATTGAACATTGACTTTATTTTATGTAATCAGCAACAATTTTCATRTCAGTTTTAAAAAAGTTTTGAAAAATCTTGAATCACACTTAAACATAATTTTAGCTGTTTTTTGTTGTTTTTTTTTTTTCATGGTTATATGTATATATATATTTTACTTATTTTATCACAGTAATATTTTTTCAACTTGTCTGCTTAAATAGTAATTTAACGTTGCTCAATTTAAAACGAATTCAATTACAACACCAAGTACATACCCATATTCTCAAACGCAGCAGCGAATCCTTTACGTTTCGTGTTTCAAACCACGCACTAAAGTTCACAACACTTCGAGGTTTGCAATGTACAATGAAAGTTCTTATTTTGGACGCTTTGCTAGGCGATTAATGAAAAATCTTTACTTGATGATGCTTAAACCCAACCACTCCTACTCGAAGCCCTACATAGACAACCGCAACTTGCCATTTAAATACACTTTCCCACATTACCCATCCGATTTGTCACGTCGCACCCGTCATACGCGTCGAAGTCTGCCAAAGTGAAATTCAAGTCCATGGCCGTCCAGTGTCAACTGTTCCTCTCTGCGCTTTCCCTTTGCCTTTGCAATCGATGCGCTAAAACTTTCCATTACTTTTTGACGATTAATGGCACTTTTGACACCGAACACAATGCGCTTGGATCGGGTCGGTTTGGAGGCCATTAACCAGCGTGCGAAACAGTTTATGCGTTTAGCGCAATAACGGCAATAAAAGCGGCGAACATTTTGTGACAACGACCGCGCGTAGAATGTGTGRAAATTCATCGATCGCGTGGGCAGTGACTCCCAAAAATAAAATATCAGCTCCAACAAGCTGAACTTCTTCGGCGACTGCCGTGGCCTCGTCGTCGGCTACTCGTGCAAACTTCAATGAGCAGAAAGTTCMCTGCGCGACATTTGATGTTTTGCTATTACGACGGAACGGTCCCTAACTGTCTGGTCGTCTATACATACAGTCTAGCTGTCCCTCCCATCAACTTTGTTCGCTGTACTACATTATAGAGTTGTGATCCCTTCCAGTCAACTATCTAATCGTTGAATAGTATACTCACTCTTTTATGCAACCTCTTTCACGCTATAACGCACTAGAAATATAACCTCCGCTTTCCCTCAACGGTCACCCTCTACCGTTCACATTGCACCGACGACAAACCGACTGACAGTTGTCACCTACTCCTGCTCAATGCAGCAGCTCTTAGACTTTCCTTTTATGTTGGCTCTTTGGCCAGTGCAATTACCAGTCCAACCAACTAACTGGATCCTGCTGTTCTTGGTCGGTGTTTTTCCTGCTCAGCGTCCTTCAGCGGCGTACAGCCGTTATGTTAAAGCGCACCAAGCGCACTAGTTGACGCCTAAACGTCTACTACGAATAACGTTCGTCACAACGAACCCCGATTTCGGTATTTTCCAAATGGCGGCACCACACACACACACTCTCACGCACGCACACAGTCATACTCTCTACGCCGTACGATTGCATACACATACACGTGCGAAGTGCCCAAAAAGCTGCAAACTACCGTTTTATTGCCTATATACCACACACCAATACTAATGCATTCATATGCATGYATAGGTGGTAATCACGCACGCAGCATCCTGTAGTGCCGTGACGTGGCAGGACATGGCAATCGCGCGCAGTCGAGATCCGTAACCAAAGCAACCCACCAAGGGGTGGCTGCGACATGTACGAGCTCACTAAATATACGAAACTATGTATGTATATACTATATGCCATATATATACGTAATACTTGTATACAACACATGYTTACACAGCATCTCTCAGCCACTCTCCATGCTCCCTTGTGTTAGTGGCTGCTCGGCTCTAGCCGGTTTTCGTAACCCGGCCACTGTACCTAGCAGTCAGCGCTCTGCCTTTCAGTACTCATACAACGGCAACCCGGCCACTGTACCTAGCAGTCAGTGCTCTGCCTTTCAGCACTTATACAACGGCTGGTATCCGTGTATTTGTGTACGTTGCAAAGGGGGCTGAGTAGAGCGACTCTCCGCAAATAAGACAAAAATGCTGACCGTCAATACTAGTTTTAATTGAGGAGCCCAATTTGYACGTTCATAAGTCGAAAAGTTGACCGAAACCTCAACAAGTTGCAGCAAAACATTTTAGTACTTTGCGAATGGATAATAAAAGTATAAAATAGGGTTTAGCGGTTTACGCAAAGAGCTTCGTCATGTGGGGAAAGAGTTTATAGCCGAATGAAAATATCAATTTGTGGAAAATAATGCACAAAATTCGATATTTTCAGTAGTCCACAATWTTGGCTCTGCGGGATGCCCCTGACGAATCTACTAGCTTGTGACCGTATTGTACGATATGCTATTACAGGTGCTAAGCCTCGTTGTAGAACAGTTGCACTCGAAAATTCCACGCCTTAAAATGAAATTCACTGATTTTGAGTACTTGAAAACTAAAATTATTATTATACATAGTATATGATACAAATTATTGAAATTTTCTGTTGGCAATGCCGATGAGCCGCTTTGACTGGGGAACTTCTATCGCTGGGAACGTTTTGCTCTCAGTACTGAGCGGAGATGAATTGGCTTTCGSGTATGTTAATCGGGACAACACCAATACAAAGACACAAAGATTTCACACGGACACATACATGCAAAATAACTATTGAACATGTATGTATGTATACTATATACTAAAGTATATACAAATGAAATGCGAGTGTACAGTTCTCATCGTTAGCGGTACACAAACAACCTGACTYCAACAACTCGGCGTCTAACAGGGGGAGGGAAGCACACATACATCAAAGCAAAATAATATTTTATGAAGATGTTACTATAACGGTGCAGTGAGAGCATCAAAATGATGTATGAAAAATTTGGATGCAAATCCACGTACCTCCTTTAGTGCCAACGGCAGTCGCTTTGCAGCGTATGCTGGCAGTGTTGGTGGCATTGTCGAGTTACACTAACAAAAGTGCTGCACAAAAAAAGCGTGCTTCAAACTTGCCGCTCAGTTTGCAGCGAGCGTCGAATTATGTGAGAGGCTGCTGGTCCTTTTACCACCCAACCAGCTACTGCCAGTGGCTTAGTCTGTCCGCTACCGTCGTTACTTTGTCTATTACATATTGACATTGTATTAGCTGCCGCATTTACAAATWTACCATCGTACAATAGTTGTACCAGCACTTTTTTTTTGTGCAAGTACTTCCACCCTCCGCTTGTCTTCACCCCTAGCGTTGGCACTTTCATTAAGATTTTCACTCACTCGCCCATTCGGCTTTTGCCTTTTCGCTTTCGCTTGCCCAAGCATGCTGTACGCTTGTAGAGTATAATTTGGAGAATATTGCCATATGCCTGCAAATGTGCTCGGGTCCAAGCTGCCCGGGCTCACAACGAAATAGCACAACTTTGTTGCTGTTTGGGCAAATGAGCGCAACTTTATTCTCGACTCTWTAAAGTTGTGACTGCCATTGTTGTTGAGTTGAGAATCTCACATGCTGTGGCTGTGACTGTCGGCAAACAGTGTAGTATGCGTAGCCGCTGAGGAGAGTAGTCGCTGCTATGGCTGCTGCAAAGGTGGTAATGATGGCAGATGTTCTCACGGGTGGGGTGGGTGCGGCAACGTATTCGTTTTCATATACCTACTGTAGCCTCTTTACATACATGTGCATGTGAATTGCAGAGAATAAATGCCTCGAACAGGGTACGTCAGATAAATTGCAAATCGGTAGTCCAGCTAGGTTGGAGGTATATGAACTCAGATAAGTATAACTATTACGACAATTCGATATTATTTGGACATAAAAATTAGTGGTAAAATTGATAAAGACCTTTAAAACTTATATATTCGTCTTATTTGACCACCTTGACATATCAGAAATTATGATTCCATATTATAGATGTGTACTTATACAGTTATATCAGTATAAATCCTCTCAAAGAAAGCCCAAATTTGACATTTTTGTTCTGGGAATAAAGAAAAAGCAAGCGAATTACTCTCTTCTTAAATTTTATTAAAAATGCAGTATACCACTGTGAGCAAAAAATGGTAAGCCTTGTTCCATTTTCGAAACAGTTGCTAAAGTTTATTTGTGGAATAGTGGAATAGAGCGTAGTTATTGTCGTTTAAATTATTCAATTGACTCAAAACTATTTCCCCGGAGCGACCATTTGAGTTTTATGAATAGCCAGAAATCACACGCAACTAGATCAGGTGAATACAGAGGTTACGGCACGATATTGGTGAAAGATTTGGAACAAAYTATTTTACCTCTTTTAACGTTGTTTTTTCGGCTTCGGCTCACCTTTCCTACGATATTCGACCGATTGATCGTCCGTTTTTGGGTCCTAAGCATAGATCTTAGACCCAAGAGTCATAGTCAATAATAATAATACGTTTCATGACATCCAGGTAGTCGGAAAGCATTGTTTCACAGATGTTAACGCAATGCTTTTTGTTTAGAAAAACTGAGTGATTTTGTAACCAATCGTGCTTTAAATTTTCTTTGACTCAATTTTCAAATAATGCTGGTTAGATCTTTGGCTATTAATCATCGATTACTAGGCACYAGTTCCTTCATTTTATTGACGTGTTCATCATCAGTTGGTGTTGATGGCCGTACTAGACTGGTTCGTTGTCATCGCATTCTCGACCCTCTTTGACCTTTTCCAATTTTCTAAATACTTATTTCGGCAACAGAAACACTTTCTTAAGAGTTGCAGATAAGTATTGAAGTTGTTTCCCTATTATGTTAGTTGTAAGACCTTTCGTCATTGCTACTTTTAGAAATCGGGGCCGCCAAAATCTTTAACCTCACCCCGTTAATACATATAGGACAGCGTTCAATAACAACTCTTAAGAAGAAGAGTGAGTAATTCGAAGGACCTCTCATGATACTCTTTGAAACGGAAAGATCTTGCTATCACACTGATCCAGTGCTAGAATACGAAAAGCCAACGGAGCGGCAAAGCAGTTTGATGAGTTGGGCGTAAGGGTTCCTTTCTCAGCCCATCAGCTTTATAGTCTCAAGCGATTCGGCAACGACCAGGCACCCAAACCTGCATGATAACAAAATAACTTGTTGCTAGTAGAGGTGAGGTCAGACACTTCGTAATCAATCTTGAGAGCACTGTCAGCGAATATATGAAATTTAAGTACGTATAAGAAATGTGATTGTTAAAACGTTTTAATTTCCGTTATTATTTAAAAGCATTACAAAAATTTTAATAAAATAATTTAATAATAATAAATAATTATTTTATCTCTCCTCGCTTTTATGTATTTCTTTTCAATCCCAAATAAATTACCCGTTCGTAGGAATCTTTAGAGATTTATTAGCAGGAAAAGCTTTCATTTTAAGAGGCACCCTGTTTCAGGTATTTTTGTAGCATCCATTAYATAAGCCTTTTCTCTCAAGTATATAAACAGTGAAATGGAATTAAGTTTCCAATATAAAATAACCATAAAAGCGACAGCTAAAGTAACAGCAACAACAACCCGAACAGAGCAGAGCCAAAGCTTCAGCAATTAGAACGGGAATAAAACGCAACAACCTAAAGAATGATGCAGAAAAATATTATAACAACAACAATGAATTGCAAAATAATATTCGATTTTAGAGAAAGAAAATTGACGAATTGTTCCTATAACAAGTTAAACTGTTTATAAAGTTTTCAATTTTAGCACAATTTGCACAGTCTTTCTTAATTACATACAGTCAGCACATATATTATTAGTAATTACACTAGAAATTATAATTATGTACATATCTGCATATATACATATATAAATAACATATACATATATAATTATATTTTGTATATTAATTGCGGCCAGCAGTTTCGCAGCGACATGTTTTAGTTTTGACTAGAATACTCTGCCCTAGAAAGTAAACCCGGCAAAGTATTGAACAGACCCCCAAAGTTATATTTATAGGCTCTTTACTTAAGGTACAATTGTTAAAATATTTAGCAAACATATATACTATAAACTAAAACATCGATTATGGTCAAGCAGTAAAACTTCACTTCTCAAAAAAATAATGTAGATGAAAAAACTGGAAACATTTAGTTTCTTARCAAAAAAGTGCTTCAAAATAAAAAATAATATTTAATAATATTCACTGATACTTCCACTGATATATGTATGTATATGTTTCGCCAACCTTTTATTATTATCGAACCTTTCTATCTTTCTTTTTATCATTCTCAGATTTTGTGGGTCAAAATCGGATCCGCTACTGAGTAGGTATAATTGTACTTATTTTGAATTCAAAATTTATTCGTGGCAAATTTTTCTAAATTTTTATTTTTTTTTTTCTAAAGGTACTTTTCATACTAGGTAGTAAGCAGAATACACTGAAAACAGTGTTTCATTGCTACGAGTACCAAGACACTTAAGACTTACCATTTAGAAATATAAAAAAATTTTATTAAATTTTGTTAGCTAATCGGATAAAGCCGCGTAAAAGCCTATTGAACAACAAAAGGACAGGAATTATAAACGTTTTGAAAGGTGAGGTGTTTGACCAATCGCGCCATTGCTCGGAATTCGCGAAGAACGGCAACATTGGTTTGTAATTACCTGAATAACAAAGAAAATTATAACCAAACAACCCACTCTGGTCAAAAAAAAAGTTATAAACAAGCGACAGGAAGTTGAATTTGTTAACAGTTATCAAATAAAACAACTTTAACACGGAAAGTGATAGAAGAAGCCAAGTACGGATATCTGGATCTGTTTCAACAATTTTGCGTGCAGTGAAATTAAATGCTAACATTGTGTRTGAACAAATATACGGATAGAAAGCACCTCCCTTGAAGCCATACCATAAAGTCTCTCAACCCAGTTTTGCCCGAAATCACATGAATAAAGACTGGCAACAAGTAAGATTAAAAAAATAAAATAAGTAGACAAYGTGTTTACCAAAAAACTTTAATATTGGCCATAGGTGATTTTTTCCGATGAGAAAAAGTTCAGGCTTGATGGCCCAGACGGCTTTTTAGGATAAGGAAGAGATTTACGAAAAGTGCCGCAATATTTTTCAAAGGACAATTTCGGCCTTATGGTATGTGGCGCATTTTCAAATTCTGTCACAGTACTGTTGGCATTTCCTTCATGCCGAATGAATAATTCCGAGAACCAGGAAGTATTAGAAGCAAATCTGCTACCCTATACACCCTGTCAAAAAAGTATCGGGAATTTATAAAGAAATCGAAAATTTTTCAATCATCATCCAAATTTATTTTATCGCCTTCAAAATAATATTCATTTGACAATGTTACCATTTGAAGCGATGCACATGTGCCAACGCTTCCTCCAATCGATAAATCATTTTTTGTAGGCACTTTCCGGGATGGCCTTAAGCTCTCGCATCGAAATTGTTATGATGTCTTCAATTGAGTTGAAGCGTGTTTCCGAAAGTGGATATTTCAGAGTGGAAAAAGTAAAAGTCATCTTAAAAAAACTTTCCCTTTTGAACAAGACAGCGCAAAAATCTATACGAGCAGGTCAATGAAAACGTGGATTCAATGTAAAAATTTKGATCTTTTGGAATAACCAGTTTTTTCTACTGGCTACTACCCCAGAAATGCTTTTTATTACACCAACTCAATCCTAATTTGAATATGTACACTTATTAATAATAATGGAAAATATATAGAAAATATTAGGAAAAAAAATTTTGTTTTTCCCTTTTTCGTAGTGGAAAGGCTGCCTTTGTGGCAATGAAACACCGTTTTTGCCAGCCAAGGGGCAACTGCTATTAGGTGCAACGCTCATCTTCAAGAAAAACGTAAAAGCCTCAAATCTCTTCGTAAAAATTGTGGTTGATTTGTTTCCTCTTTTGTCAAAAGTGACTTCCAAAATGTTTAATCATTAACCAGTTAATACTCTAACTACTAGGAAAGATAAACATTGCTGAAGAAMAAAATTCCTTAATATTGGTTAGAACAAATAATGAAAAACACAAGTCAATCGGCTAAAGAGTGAAGTAATTACGCAAACTTGGGTATCGGCTTTAGCCTAAACATACAAGACTGGCACTATAGCCTGCCAACACATATTTATCTTCATGATCCAAGAGGGACTTTTTTAAATAGCATTTTTCGACAAATCATGCGTGAGTCCTGTCACGCTGTTTTGTTACTTTTTTCAGT
>NW_017536830.1:209562-233137 GCF_001853355.1 Bactrocera latifrons | reverse complement strand
TATAAAAATACGGTCGCGGTGCTTCAAAAGACGTTTATAAGATCGCCACAGGTGACGAATCATGGATCTATGCATACGAGCCCGAAACAAAACAGCAATCGACCGTGTGGGTCTTCCAAGACGAGCCAAAGCCAACGAAAGTTGTTCGTGGAAGAAGCACTTCGAAGGAAATGGTCGCGTGTTTCTTCGGCAAAACTGGTCATGTGGCAACTGTTCCGCTTGAGCAATGTAGGACGGTCAATTCTGAGTGGTTTGCCTGAAGTCTTCGGAGAAATTCGAAAAACGAACAAGAGAAGACGAATCATTGTGCACCATTACAACGCGAGCTCCCACACATCGGCTCAAGCCAGCGCCTTTTTGACCGGCCAAAACGTCGAATTGGTGGGTYATCCGCCGTACAGCCCTGACTTGGCACCCAATGACTTCTTTTTATTAGCACACATSAAGAAAATAATGCGTGGTCAACGGTTTCCGTCACCAGAAGATGCTGTTGAAGCATTCAAAAACCATGTTTTTTAGGTATCTCAATCGGAGTGGAAAAAGTGCTTCGAAAATTGGTTTTGGGTTTATAAATCTTGATGGAGAATATTTTGAAAAACAATAAAGCCATTTTCGTTGATAAATATTCCTATTTTCATTATTACGCCAGAAATATATATAGCAGCCCTCGTATATATRCTTTATAGGGTCTCCRACCCTTCCTTCTGRGTGTTACAAACTTCGTGACGAACTTAATATACCCTGTTCAGGGTATAACAACGGTTTGGTATRGTTTATGGCCCRGTGGAAWYATCATTTTTYGAAATGCACGAACAAGTCATCGAAAATTGAACTCAACAGATGAACCATCCGAGGTGTAACCGCACCCAACATTTGAAACAGATATTCTTACAAAAAAAAAAATACCAAATAATGTTTATAAAAAAGTCTGGAAATGGATCAATCTTTACATAGTATATTCCTAACTATAATATTCTGCAAGTAAAATGCACACTTGAAGAGTAAAAGTTTTCGTTTAGAAGMACATTTAGATATTTTAGTAACTCTATTGTCGATTTCCATAATTGCGTGCTTATTTCAGTTGCCAATTTTATTCTTATTTTGATTATTTTTATTTTCATTTCTTTGTTTTTATTTGTGCCACATGCTGCATCGCCATTACGACACGCCGTTGCAGAAAATCTCATAATTTTACATGCCCAACAAGCACAACCAATGAGGCTGATGTAGCAGCATAAGTAGGTATAAATACTCGTAAGTATATTTACAMTATAAGCATCGTCTCCTCCCTCCAAACCTCCAACCATTTTGCATACATAGCAGACTTTCGTGCTTTTTTGAATGCCTGCGGGAAGCGCAATTGTTGCTTTGTTCCTATTTACGCATACTTTCGCCTACATGGCTCTCCGACTAACAGCCACCCGCTGCCACTTCATAAAATTGCATTTTGAAAGTTCCGAACGTTTAATGCACCTGAGCTGCTTTTCTTTCATGGCACCTCGTTCGTACGCATTTTTCTACATAGACGCACGCACACACACAAATGCACATACCGACATATTTGGTTACACATTTTTAGTTCCCACAGTTATTTGTGATTTTTCTTTCACCGCTATTGTGCAGCAGAGATTTTAATAACTTTAAGAGTTTTTGAGCTGTGTTGATGGCAACAGTTTGATCCTCACCACCTTCACAAAGCTCTCTGCACTTCATTTTATTACTGCTTTTGTCATGTTCACAATTATATACATATCTTTCGATATTGTGTTGTTTTTAATGTTCTATTTCCTATATCCTTTTTTTTAGAACTCAACATTCTTTGTCTCAGCGTTGCTTCAGCTTTAATAACAGCTCTTCCGTGTGTTGGCGAAAGTTCAAAGCTCTTAAAAATTACGAAATTTATTCGAACTTTTGGATAAGTTAAAATTGAAAAATTAAAAGTGTATTCTACTTCGACTTGGGAACTATGAGCGAACATTGTTTTAAAGTTGCAAGTGCAAGGGGAGTGAACCGGTAAATGCACTTTAAAAAGTTAAATTGAAAAGCAAAGCGTATCAGGGTTGGCTGCAGCGCCAATCTTAGCTGCTTCCGTAGTTGACCATTTGAGATAAAATAAATAAMCCAACGACTAAGGCTACACACTTACAAAAACAACAGCATGTTGGCCACAGTGTGTAAAGACTATACCTCTATAACTAGTATTTAGAAATTACCATATTTGCAAATGCTTTTTAACTGATGCTTCCGATATTACAACGATGCTAATATGATATCTTAATCGTCGATTCTTAAGCACCAATTTCTTAATATTATTGACCTGTTGATTGTCAGTGGATGGTGATGGCCGTGTTCGATGTACCTGTAGTTCGTCGTCAACGCGTTCCCGACMCTCTATGTATCAAAAACACTTACTCGMGACAAACATGTATCACCTTTTCCAACAATTTGAACTCTTTCAGTAGCAAGGGGCRTCTGTGGGCTTAAAAYTTTGAAAAAGTGGGTGTGTCTCTTTAACAACTACATATCCACTAAACCATATCTCCTAAACCACTAAAGCTACGACAACCAAATTCGCTCAGCACAAATATTATTAAAACTCCTAAAATCCACTCCCCATATAACGGTACTGTTAAAAATTACTAGAAGCTCGACAAATTAGTAACCAAATACGCCACAGACATTAAGCTTTAGCCCCTTAAGAATATGAGAAGCGCTTACATTTTCCTTATCAGTTTTTCGCCACCGTGTTTGTAAAGCTCTGCCGGCAATCCATCGGCCCCCGCCGTTTCGTTGTTCTTCAGACGGGTAATTGTAATTCGAACTTTTTCATGGCCGTCCCCTGACAGTAATATGTCTGCGTGATACGAATCGGATCAATCGGGTAAATACTTCCTTTAGTCCCCATATACCTAATATAAAGATTTTCGAACTTCTGGATGACGTTATATCGCATACATCAACCAATATGTGAGTTATCTTAAGGGGTTACATACAGTTAAAAGACCAAAATTTTTTCTGAGAGAACTTTTAAATATATTAATCGAAAATTTTTTTACAGAAATTATGATATTTTTTAACTGCATTTTAAGACATATCATTTGTAAAAGTATTTATTCGGAAAAGAACTACTGCTGATCTCCGGGAGCTCCTCTAAAAAAAATATTAATTAATTAAAAACAGATATCGTTAAAATAATGTTAAATTTAATTATTAAACGATGTGAACGATGTGAAATTTTCTGTGTATCTTAAATATAAAGTTGTCGGATTTAGTTCAAATATATGCCGTTTCATTCGATAATCTGTTTCCAAGGCAACTTCATAGTACCCCCTCGTAGAAGTACCCCTCCTTATTTGCGAAGATCTTGAACAGCCACTTTTCACAAGCCTCTTTTGAGTTCAACTTTWCACCAACAAGGGCGTTCGCCATGGTCGGCAACAGATGGTAATTACTTAACACTATGTCCGGCAATATGGTGGATGCGATAAAACCTCCCATTCGAGCTCCCGTAGCTTCTGACGAGTCATCAATGAAGAGTGYGTTCTGGCGTTGACCTGGTGGAACACTACACCCTTCCTGTTGGCCAATTCTGGACACTTCTGGACGCTTCTGGTCGATTGCTTGCTTCAAGCGGTMCAGTTGTTCGCAGTAGATGGTAGATGGCCACAGTGGATGATTCTCTTCCAATCCCACCAAACACACAGCATAACCTTCTTGACCATCAATTTCGACTTGGCCACTGTTTGGGACGATTTATTGACTTTCAACCACGACCGTTTTCGCTTGATATTGTTGTAKGCGATCCATTTTTTGGCGCCAGTCACCATCCACATCAAAAATGGGTCGAAATCGTTCCGTTTCAACAGCTTATCGCAGGCGTTGATTCGCTCCAGAACGTTTTTTTTTTTTTGCGTCAAACCAGACATCAAGCTTTTTTGTGTATCCATCCTTTTKCAGGCATAAGCCAGCCATGGTGTCGTTTTCCCCCGCTCTGAATCGTCGAAACCATTCCTCCGCAGTTCGAAGTGATAGAGTAGCATCCCCCAAAGCACCATTAATCTCACGGAACGTTTCTCTAGCGGATTTGCCTTAAACAAAGTAAAACTTTAAAATTATTAAATGTACATTAAGAAAATAAAATAATAAAAAATCGATTGTTTGAAAATTCTAACTGTATGTAACCCCTTAATAAAAAAAGTTGTCTCAAAGAAAACTACACGTCTAAACAAATATTTAAGTGTTTGTATATTTATACCAACAGTAGCGGACAAAAAKAAGAGGACACCTTAGAAATGTGTAATTATGTGGGCTTATAAATATAAACAAAATTTTCATTAAACTTRGTTTATATAAGTATAATAAAGAGAAATAAATAACTTGGTCCAAATTAATTATTTCCATTTTTTATTAGAGGCCGAAATAAAATATTTCCAATGTTTCAATTTCTACTATGATACTTATAAAAAATATTCTCAAAACTAAACGCGATACAATAAAAACTCGTTTTTTTTTTTTAATTAGTAATAATAATATAGACATCAAAATGTCTTGGTTTAATATTTCGTGGCGCYTCCTTTGTTCTTTATTACGGTTTTTATTCGTTCGGGCTTGGAATCAACTAACRACTGTAMAATTTGTGCCGGTATACCGTTATRGCAAATGTCTTCAATTATTCGATCAAGTTTTGACAAATTTCTTAATCTCTTCTTGGTTRTCCTCGCTTTCATGATGTGCCAAAGGTTTTCTGTGGGGTTTATATTAGGACTGCTCCCAGGCTCCAGTGACAAAACACCCAATTCTGCTAAATTTTTTTTGTTTTTTTATCTGAAAAAATTATTTTTTATTTCAAATGTGTATTAACCATGTCTTTGTAAAATTGTAATGTTTTAAGGTTATGTAATATAAATAAATGTTACTTACCGATTTGGCGCAGAATTATCCTGAAAATTATGTTGTCCATATAGGAAAGTGCTCTTCAATTGAAGGAAACAGGTTTTCCTYTAAGATCTGTTTGTATTCAATGGCTTTAATGTTTCCATCAATCAAGGCCAAATGTCCAACACCACCAACAGATCATCCGATTCCTCCTCTGCCTATCGGTACGTTTGACACACTCATTASTGAGACGTACACCAACTCTTCTGCGAACGTACGACGTTCCGTCTGAACCGAAGATGAAAAAATTAAAATATGACTTTTCTCCAATCTTTTCTAGATCCAGATTTTGTGTAGTTTCGCCCATTGGAGGCGTTTTTGTCGCATTTTTACTGCCTATAGTGGTTTTTTCACAGGTCGACAGGCAGTTAATCCGACTTCTAGGAGGCGCCATCATACTATTCGGTTCCATTTAATTCCTGAATTTTGCTTCTGATGTCTTCAGCTGTGTGTTCTGAATACTAATCCGCTTAATATTATGATCATCCTTGGTACTAGCCTTCTACGGCCGTCCGAAACCCGCTTTGCGTTTTAAAGACTTATATTTCTGAAGGAAAGCACCGACAGTAGTTTTGCTAAAATTTATTTACCACTAATTTCACGTATACTCAAGTTTTGYCATCGCAAAGCCAAAATTGTGGTTTTAACAACTTCGGTTAGTTTTGGACTTTTTCCACATTTCATTTTATTTGCAGCTAAATGTTTACTCAGGAATATAAGTAACAGCGTTTTATTGTAGCTGAATAATGTACTTGCTAAGTATTTAACTTACTTGTATAATAAAATTTGATTTTTTAACACTCAATCGATTTAAAGTCACTATAACTAGGTGTCCCGTTTTTTTGTCTGCTACTGTATATACATACATGTATATTTTTGTACAGAATTTGAGTACAAGTTGAGACTGTATCTCAGTGTCATTGCGCGGGAGGAATTAATTGTTCATTATTATTGTTATTATAGAATTTTAGACTTTTTCACTTTTCATAATGCCGTGAGTCAATCAATTAATCATTCACTGGCAGTCAACTCGTCAACAACTTTGCTCCTTTGCCTTTCTTAAAAAACAACAGCAATAGAACTTTTATATTTACGAATTTTGTCTGCACTTCACCACTCCATTAGATGGATGTAGTTTCAATGGGAAGAGCAAAAATCAAGAGAAGCTCAATGGATTTCCATTATCAACCTGTCAAGTTGTCCTTTCACARCACACGATTCTATTACAGGCTTTCTACCTTCTTCGGCCTTTCTATTCGGTTGAGGCTTCCAGTGATGGTCTTTTATTCGTCCTGTTAGCCGCTTACATGTTGGGCATGTCGGCGTTGTCACTTAATTATRGACCATCAGCGTGAACCGCCCTACGTGTGTATACAAGTATATATCTGTTCAAATCATAAATTATTGAAAGGATTCTTTTATTCTGCTTCGTTTGACTTTGCTGCCTGCTTCTTTTGTGTTGCTTTTTCTTTTTTCGCGCTTTCGATTTTTTCTTATGATGTATGTATATATGTGGTTTGTGCTTTCTCACCAACCGCTTTCTGAAACGAAAGAAAGCAATTTTTCGATCGTCGCTTGCACAGCAGGTGCGTTTACTTACAAATGATAATAATGATTGCGTAAAAAAAATGGAACGAGTACGAAAAATTGCCAAAGAAAAACCTGAAACCTGAAAAAGTTTTTTCAAACGTCTCTTCACGCCTGGATTGCTGTGCGTTATTGTGTATACGAAATACTCGTTTTGGCATGAAAGTACGAACACGGATATGCACGAGGTACACGCTCGTCTCCCGACACGCAGGCCGCACCTGTTTACGAGCYGTGGTTGCCGTTTGCCCATCTGGGCCAAAATTTTACGGCTTCTTATTAATTCCTTCGTTTATTTCATTTTATGTCAAATAAGCAAGCTGCTTCTTTACGGCCGTTTGCAGCGAAGTGTGAAGACAACAAACTTGGCYGGGCACGCTGGCACTAAAGCGCAAACAATTGCTGGCGGACGGAGCATATAAAGTAGGGTATTAGAGAGGCTGTGCATGTTGGATGGGGGCATCTTGAGTGTTTTGCTCGTACTTAATCAGCATATTCGAAAACTGTACCGAAGTACAGAAAAACAACATTTTTTGGAAACTCACGCAAGAGCTAATGCGTAGTGATTTGTTCTTTTTCGGTAAGGTAAAAAACCGCCTTGTTTGGGTTGCGGCAGTAGCTCGTACAAGTTTAATTCCAAAATGGCAGAATGCTAAGTTTAAATTATGGATAATTTTTCTATACACATACCACTATGCTTTTATTATACTATACCGTGAAAGGCGGGCAAAAACAGATGATTTACATATATGTTTATACAACAGAAGTACAGTTCCGGCTACTCGTTGACTATTTCTCTCGTATATATTAAATATTCAGCCTAATTTAGAGAAATAAGATAGGATAATTGTTATCGAAGTCAGCCAACGGTAGGCCGAAAGAACGAGACTAGCCAGTTAGACGCAGTCGAACTTTAGTCAAGCAGGTGTTAGTAGAGATGAAAGTGATTAGCACTATCCCGAAGTAAAAAGACTCCTAGGATCATCAGCAGGTCATACATTGTCTACAGCGAAGATATTAAACAGTAAACCGACCAGACRATGGACGCAACAAACTTCAGATTTGTACTAACCACCAATTATCACGGAACCATTAACACCATCCCCGACTCACTCCCAGTGAATGATGTACTTGAAGTTCAACCACCACCCACCACTGACGAGAGTCCGAATTGAATCGATAATCTATAATAACCTTTGTGCAACTTCCACTTATCCATAATTGACCTCGCCTTGTCAAATATGTATATGTTACGCATACCTTGAGTTCCCATAAACCTCTACCTTTGGTCCCACTAATAGAGGAATTTGATCACAACCACGCACGCGGGGATTAGATCGTCGCTCAACAAGCTATTAAAGTCTGAGGTATTGTGTTCTGATATTTATGGACGTCTTGTTATTTTCAGTTGGGGCTGCATAATTCAAGACCGCCTGACCGACTGCATTATATACATACATATAACCAGAGGCGCATCCACGAGTTTATGGGTCATAACCATTATAACACTTACAAAATATCTAAAAAAAACTATCACTACACTTAATAGTATTCGATTTTACCATCACGTCTTCAATTTGTGTMATACATGGTTCTCGTAATTTGGAACATGTGGACATAAAGGKCGAAAAAATTGCAATTGATATACTARAAAGTASTGCTARCYWAGAAATGTCTAAAGAAACAGAAAACAAAGAGCACTTAATTATTGCAAAAGTTGTTGTATTCCAATTGAAATGGAGAAAAAACCCAATCGACATTAAAGATGTTACTTGAAAAGATTCCGAAGAAGGCATTAACGTAGTCAGTGAACTCAATTGCTCATATGAAGATATGCGTAGATTTCTTGGAGTTTTGTTGTACTTGGGCGTATCCCAGTTACCAGTTCTTATGATAGCATGGTCCGAAGAGCTCAAAGCATTCGCAATAACAGATTCGATACCGAGAAATAAATTTGAGAAAACAAATGATCCAAAGGGGATAATAATTATGACAAATTATACRAAATTCGWTCACTTTAATCGTTGCTCAAAGCGCCGCTAAGCCCCACAAATGGGAACTAAAAATGTTCCCGCGCGCAGACTCGTCAGGAATTATTTCTGAYTCACCCTTCCTAAGAACTCGGCATATCATCGGACATTTTGTTATACTTAGCATCCGCGGTAACAAAGTTTAAAAATTTCGAACCGTATTTTGATAATGGCTTCCCTTCAGTAAGCTTTCTTATGGATCTAAGAGAAATWGCGATATTTTGCATCGGCACAGACCGAAAAAGACCAATGGGAAAGTATGAACTGAAGTCTGAGTCAGACTTAAAAAAAATTGTTGGCAGGTGATCGTATGAAATGAAATGCGAAACTAATCTTGAAATTACCGCAGTGCGCTGGCTGGCAAATAAGCCAGATCAGTTATTGTCGACATTTGTGTGAGATGAACCAATCGGGACATGTAAGCGTAGGAATGAGAAAGAAAAAAAAGTTCTTGAAGTTCCGAGACCGGCTATTTTTACAAAATACAATGGGAGGAGTTGATCTTGCTGACATGCAAAGTGAAACATCGCGTCAATAAGTGGTACATGAAAATATTTCACTGTAGCYTAGGCACAGTAATTATMAATTCCTGRCTCCTGTATCGGAGATAACTCAGAATCTTTAATTCAAACGCCCAGCATGTGTCACTTATAAAATAGCGCTACGCCAGTGTTTTCCAGTTCAACTCAAAAGAAGAGGTTACGTCCTAGTGCTTTGCAAAATGTAGAAACCGACTTAACTCCGGCATCATCTTTTTTTTCAGAGGCCTCTAGCCCGAAGTCTAGTCTGTTGTTCTTACAGAACGCCCCAACGCAAAGCGATATGATGAAAATGGTCAAGGGAAAGTCAAAATTCGTAAAATGTGGTGTTCATCTATGCTGCATTAAAATACAAAACTAACATATTTGAATATGATAAATAAAAAGAAATTCCTCGTATATATACTCTCAATATCTTTTGACTGGAGCAAGCTAGAGAGCTAAAACATTTTTTGGGAGTTCATTAAGGCATTTTAAGTCAGAAAATTGTATTCRGTGACGTCCTGCAAGGCTTAATACAYARTTTTTCCWGYCCCTSARGYAAGTTGCAAGAATATAAAATATTCGAATASACCCGAACTTWGTCCACCCTTACTTGTTATTCWTTTTATTCTTAGATAATAACTGCTTACATATGCACAAACACAAAAATATCGTAATCATTTGAGCTGTTTGTTTTTAATTAATTTAAAATCAAATTCAAGCGAGTATTAAAAACCTTTACAAACATAATATATTCATACCGAATATGTAAGGCAAGATTTTGAATAAATAAATTATAAAAATCTTTACTTGATTGCATGCAATATTTACTTAAGCAAGCTCGTTCGAATTCCTATGCAAACGGATATAGGAGATAYAGATATAAATACACAGGTACATGTGTACTATGTATTTTAATACATACAGGTAGATATGTACGGATGTGTACAATATTTCATTAGTAGAGCGAATAATTCATAAAGATTTGCTCTGCTAAAAACGGTAAATACTCAGTTCTTAATATGCTTACCTACAAGCCTTAGCCCTAAACATATGTACTTATATATACATACACATATATGTACAAACTAAGAATTTCCATGCATAATAAGGGAGAAGAACATTTCGTAAACAGAGTTACCACTTAAATTTCTTCAAAYGATCTGTATTTTAGCTTTTGTTTCTTTAATTTTAATTTATTACATAAATTTTAAATTTTTGAATTGATACTCAAAAAATGTATGGGTTGTTGTGATATATAAAAACCATAGCCAAGTTTATAGTAAAAAAATAAAACTTAGAATTGTAAATATTCCTTCAAATACTATATACATACTGGATTTTCTAATCACTGATATGATTTCTAAGTGTCTTTTTATGGAAGAWATTGGTCTTGACAACATCTAGTATCAACAAGACATTTTAACGTACCACACAGCACGTGCACTGACCGAATCATTGCGAGAAAAGTTTAGAAATTCGATTATTTCAAAAAATTGTGGCATTGAATGGTCTCCCAGAAATTGTGATATAACACCATTAGACTACTTCTTGAGGGGTTCTTTGAAGCAATGAAACAGACACTTTTCCAACTTTATAAGTGAATATTGAACATACTATTCATGACTTATGGTGCGATGTTATGTTMCTAATTTAATTGTATCTATTTTACTTTACACTAGATAAGAAATATTTCAACCTCCTTAATAATTAGTGTGTGTGTTTTTTACAAAAACATAAGTCTTATTGGAAAACCTTATATATGTATATGTATACAAAAACCCGTTTTACTATGATATACAGCATTATATAAATTTATGAAAACTGAGTTTACTTGAGAAATTCAAATTAATATTGTTGCTGAGCTTAGTGTACAGACATSAGTAAAATCTAAAGTTAATTGTCTATATTTATTATTTCATTTTCTGCGTGTTATATAATTTTCTGTCATATATCRCAGCACCTTTTCAACCAAATTCAGYAAGYAATTTTCWTCTGGCAGYATTATGGTRCATTGCGAAATCGAACTACAACCTCCTCCTTCCCATATAACACTATATTAAATTTCGCTCGATTTCTAAATAAATGAAGATGCACTGTCAAACTTCGCTTAGCTTCCATGTAGCTAACACAAAGATTTTCGATCATGCGGTTGACTTTTCCCCGCATATATCGGCCAACATACGAGTTTTCACAATGAAAATGATAGGAAGTGTTTTRCTCATAACAGTGTATATTTATAGCTTAAATGGATAAAATTACGCAAGWACTTGATCTARCCCCCTATAACTAAAATCAGGGTGTTCGAATRTCCGGCTTACTTTACTCCATACTTGTATGTTTAACGATTGTATATGAGGTACCTTAATGAAATATTAGGAGCATTTTTTTAGCATGTAGCAAATAAAACCTTATGGAATCCGTTGAAATAATGAGTGATTTATAACTACTTTTACTTATGAATGAATAAATCCATTTTTACAATTTRAAATAATAATGATTTCCTGTTCTACTCAAAACTAATCTCTTCATTTTACCTCCATAAACATATTAGTGCTTATATCAAATATTTTTTATTATTATTGTGCTTTTTATTCAGTTAATTTATCAAATCTTACATTAAATTATAGTGTAACTGCTTTTGMATCATCACTCTAGTAAATATTGATGATTGTAATTTACAAAACCTACATTTTCCAGATTTAAAAGTATCAAACAACCATCTTATAGACACACTGTGGCACATTTCCGTTCAAAGTTGTTAATTGTCGGAGACAAACCAGTAAAGCTACATCACAATAAAGTAATAACTTTAAGATCAGAACGAAGAATATATCTTTCTAGTAATATAGATAGAACAATGTCGGATATAAATTGACACTCTAAAATGATSTGTTAGCATCAATGACTGTTCAATCTGGTAACATATGCTCAACACCAAAATTACAGGACGAATGCCATGATTCAAGTATTTAAAGACTACTGTTTTGAAACAAAAAAAACCCATTTGCCTTTAATTGAAAGGTTATTATGGATGATCCAAGTAGAGGCTTTTTCCAATAGTCTTTTTTTGACAGATCACGTGTGAGTGGTGTCAAACTGTCATGATATTTTTGTTCAGTGTTGTTTGGTATTTCATTATGGAAAATCTTACGCTTGAACACGTTTACAAATCGTTCAACTTTAAATATTACGAAAATTGACGTTCTATAAAGTATATGTTTCACGCGCTGCTCTCAACTTATGGTCAAAATGATCGGCCTACTGAGCATACTATTCAAGGGCCATCACCCATCTTAAGRCCCAGCATTCATTATTTTATAATACGCAACCCAACAAACCACGTCCAGCACGCAGTGACAAAAAGCAGCCATAGCTGAGAGAGTACACGAAGACTGTGGAGAGGTGGTTCGGCGCCGATAGCAGCAACTCAGAGTGACGTATGGATCGACTTGATGCATTTTACGTCAAAATCTTAAATTAAGAGCGTACAAAATACAGATTGTGCAAGAACGGAAGGCGTTCGACATTACCAAGTGACATTGCTTCTCTCTATGGGGTCTTGAAAAGTTCCAAGAAGATCCGACGTTTTCGAAACGGTTGTTAAGCGACGAGGTCCATTTCTGGCTCAATGGGTATGTAAATAAGTAAAATTGCCACATTTAGCACGAAGACCGACCTAACGATATTCAAGAGCTTCCATTTCATCCAGAAAAAAAAAAACAGCTTGGTATGGTTTGTGGGTCGGTGGAATCTTCTTCTTCTTTTCTTGATTGATTGATTGCTTGGCGTAGTCACCGCTTACGCGATTATAGTCGAGTTAACAACCACGCGCCAGTCGTTTCGTTTTCGCTACGTGGCGCCAATTAGATATTCCAAGTGAAGCCAGGTCCTTCTCCACTTGCTCCTTCCAACAGAGTGGAGGTCTTCCTTTTAATCTGTTGCTGGAGTGTTTTCGTCCATCCGGACAACATGACCTAGCCAGCGTAGCCGCTGTCTTTTAATTCGCTGAACAATGTGAATGTCGTCGTATATCTCGTACAGCTCATCGTTCCATCGAATGCGATATACGCCGTGTCCCACGCGCAAAGGACCATAAATCTTTCGCAGAACTTTTCTCTCGAAAACTCGCAACGTCGACTCATCCGTTGTTGACATCGTCCAAGCCTCTGCACCATATAGCAGGACGGGAATTATGAGTGACTTATAGAGAAGAAGAAAACCAACGGTTTCGGTTGCAGCTGAACGTAAGGAGTTTGAAATGCCGTCCCACAGTTCTCTTATACCGAGTTGTTTGCGAGTGGTCTCAGAGAGCAGGAGTGCAAGCCGAGTAGAAAATCGTTCGGCTGTCTGTTGTGATTGCAACTTCTCGACGTCGAACCTTCCTTGTGTTTGATGGCGTACGTTTTTTGCCTTCAATTCGTAGTCCTTATTTCATTTGCTATGGTCGTCATGAAGTGGGGTCCGAGGCTGTTGTTACGTTTTCATTTTTTTACGTGGCGAGTCCCAAACCCAGCGCACAACCCTATGCAGGGAATGTTTCGCCTTCTCACTTTAGCTCGCCTTCAAACGGATGTTCTTAGGCTACCCAGAGGATACTTGGTCAAGGAACGGAAGTCATGAGCTGCTTGAGTCATATGTAAAAGAATCGTTTCTGGCCACTCCCAAATGAATGGCGATCAGAGAACTTTCCTCASTTGCGTGAACTTCTACACATGACTCYATCCTCCTGCCGGTGGAATCATCGGTCCATATTCTTCCGAAAATCGGTAGGAATATAACCATCAAAGGCGACCGTTATCGCACCATGATRRCCGACTATTTGGTGGTTGATATTRAAGCTCGYAATCTCAGCSAAATTTGGTTTCAACAAGACGGCACCACTTCCCACACAKCGCTTCAAACARTGGATTTATTGAGAGAACACTWATCAAATAAGTTTTCRTTTTGWMCCACCAAGATCATGTGYATTAACACCTGTAGACTTTTCTCAGTGTAGATATGTAAAGTCTAAAGTCYATGCCGACAGTTCCGCTCGGTTCAAGCGTTGAAGCTAAACATCACAAGTGTCATTCGGCGGTTACGGTTTCGACTCARCGGGTGGATCATATGAGAYGTAGCCACGATCAAYATTTGAAGGAGATAATSTGAAGAAAAAYAAATAGCAAATAATGTTATTTCMAATAATAATAAATATAGATAGTTTTCGTCGCAAACTCGAAATTGTTATAACCATCCTTAATTTTCCAAAGAACCACGATTRAACTCCTAGTATGATTGATTACGCTAAATAAAATCTAAACCTATGTTTTCGAAGGAACTAAAACCCSTAACATACCCTGATGAACATATAACATTATTTCTGATTGAAATTGTCTCTCAGTGTACACTCTCTCAATACTGAATTTGAGCAAACAAATACATTGTCAAGCCAAGACTGAGAAATAGCTGCTTTCAAAAATCATGAAAATCTGCTATAAATATTTGCACACTTTGTAAATGCAATTTAGAGAATTCTCAAGCCATCGCTTCAACGAAACACTGGAGCACCAGCACTGCAGTCAAATCCAAGGCAACATTGCGTTGAACGGTAAACATTGCATACTTCAAGGCGCTTGAATGAAACACTAAACATTAGCAAAACACAGCAAGGCATCGCACCAACCAAGGCCACCAAGCAGCAGTCGGGTTTGCCGGCAAGTTAATGACTGAGTTGAGTGAGAAGCTGGTAAGGCGCTCAACGGATTAACGGCAACGTGGAGTACAAAGGAGCTGTTAAATTGGCAAATGTGAAATTAAAGAATGTAATGAGTGGGAAGGAAGGAAGTTCGCATAGGAGCAACAAATAAATAATCGAGCTGCCAGACGCCATGCAGCAGTGGCAGTCAAAGCTGCCGCACCAATCCTGGCACAGATGATGCCGATGATGATGATAATGATGGTGCTGCTGATGACAGGACGCTGTTGTTATGTTTTATTTCCTTTTATTTTAATATTTTTTGTAATGCTCTCTACTGAGCTCATATTTTGTATATACACAGTCTTATAATGCATAAGCTTCCATACATACATACATATATATGCATAATATTGGAATCGAAAGTCATTAAAATAAAACTCGAGCATCATGTTGAAAGCTCATTAAACGAATACGAATTTAATGGCACTTAAAGCGGAAATTGCCTGGGAAGTTTCCACATCAGCAGGCATTAGCAGTAACTGCTGCTGCCGCCCGCACAGGCAACAGCAACACAAAAATGACAACAGCAACAAACAAAGCGCATTAAGGACTCAGTAAGTGTATGGAGAAAGAGCGAGAACCGCAGAACTGTTAGTCAGCGGCAACAAACCCAGCCAGACAGATAGACACGGTAACTGTGGTCTGGTAAAGTGGAGCAGTCCTAAAGTCCTGCCGCTCCTGAAGTTTCGATTGTGTATATATATATTAGGATATGGTCTCAAATAAAGAGAAAATGTATAATTCAGGAAAATTACTCATACAAATAAACAGTTTTTTGTATATTTGCGTTAAGATTTCATATAGAAATTGGGGTGAAGTTGTAGTAGTCTTATTTAAATGCAGATGTTGTTTTTTCTGTGACCATTTACTTGCTAGGAAAAATAAAAAAACAGCACTACGTTTGAGTATTCCAGAATATTTGCATTTTTGTTCAGGCAGCTGAATTCAAGTTTTGGGCCTTTTTATCAAATATCTCTCCTAAAACTTTATGCTGAGTAGCTAAATTTCAAAACTAAGTGATCTATATTTTATTGATTTTAACCATCGCTGAGGACCAAATATTACACCGACAGCTAAACTTTAGTACGTACCTGGATATTATTTTCTTCTGTGAGTTTCTAAGATTGCATCGGTAAAAACAGTGTTTTGATACCATATTAACTTTTGCTTGACAAAATGTTCCATTATTTTTTAATACTTAGTACAATCTATCAAGCGGACAGCCCTATTAACCGGTCATGAAGGCTGCTCCCGCTGTGTCCGCTTATGAGAGACTTCACTGTAATAATTTCCAACAACCGCAAAGGCAAAAAATTTTCACATGAAAATAAAGCATGCGATTTATAATAACATTAAGAGTGTATTCCTCTCATAGTGCGGATGATTTTCAGGCCTGCATGTGCTTCTATAGAATGTTTTGAAAGAGAGCAAGTTACACATTTTATCTGAAAGCATAACTTGAGTAATATAATATTCAAAGCGATATATAGAGGTAAATGGAGTTAACTCTTTATATAACCAAACCTAAAAACATAAAGAAAAATAATAAACGTGACTTCTAACTATAGAGGTTTAGAGATTAGATTAGATTAGAGTGATATGATTTCTAAAAATCAAAAAATACCTACTTGTTACGGAAATTCAAATGTTTTTTATATACTTAATGTAAAGTTCAATCGATACAATTGACTTCTCAATATAACATCATTCAAATGGCGTCCACTTTTTTCTTGGCAAGAACGAATTCAATGCATCGAGTTTTCGAGTACATTCAAGTTTCGAGTTCAATATTGACTGCTGAAACTTGAAGAGCACCTGGTGAACGAAAAAACATACCAACCTGTCAAGAAGAATCGAAAGATTTGTTGATTATTATCGGAGAATATGATTTTCTTAAAAAAATCGTTAACTTTTCAAGTTGTTCCAAGGCAAAACGTTTAGGATAGTCCAATGGCTTCAGTTCTTAAATGAGAACAATTGTTTGCGGATGCAATCCCAAATCTTTTCTTAAAACTCGCCAGATTGTGGTTTTAGACAGTCCCAATTCTTAAGAACGTCTTGGAATCGACAAGTTGCGGTCTTCATGAACTCTTGTCAGGACGGCAACAAGACTTTACTTTAAGCGATTCTCTGTCTTAGTGGTACATGAACATTATGTAAAGAAAACGTATGGTTGAAATTTTCAACAATTCAACGAATAGCGGACACAGATAGATGATTATTACGACCATAAAATGCCAAAAGTGCGATAACCGTGAATAACGTCAACGCTTTTTGCGAAGTTGAATAGAAACTTGATATCAAATTAAGATACTTCATACAGTCGCTTGAACTGCGAAGCTAGTACCTACCTAAGCCGACTTCTGAATAAAACCGTACAAGAGGAGGTTTTCTACGGCCCCTCTCATGCCTATTTCTCTGCACCGTCTTGTGCAGTGTCCACTGCAGTCTGCTGGAGACCGTGCGAGCCGGAAGCATGCGTGTTTCCTATCCRCTTGCTGGGCAACATGATTCTGACGATCCTGCACCGACCTAAAGCACATCCTTTCACCTTGATGAGTCTACTAGCACTTTCGAAAACTTCATCATTTTAGCTACTTGTRTATTACCTGAACTGGTCCGGTAGCCAAGCGGCAATTTCGGCAAATTCGTCACTTTCTTCGTTTCCCAGAATACCTTTGAGRCCTGAAATGCGGTATATACGCAGCCGCTTACCGGCAGACACTATATAAACTTACTCCTAACGGCATTCTCTGTTGCTGTTATTAAGAAAACTCTGTCACTATAATGTTCGRTTTTATCTTACGAACTACTTGGGGGTGTCAATTTAGGGTCTTTGAACTAACTTTTCACTCAATTCTACTATGTGATGGCATCACCTTTCTTCATACTGAGTTCCCTTTTCCCACCGAGCAAAATTCAATTTTCTTATGGAAACTTTGCGTCGAATAAATTCAACRCAGAGCAATGCATTTGCATCTTGCGTACCACCTGCGTCACCTTGCAACATTTCGATTTCCATTTCGGCTGTCATGAGATTTGTTGCTAATTTTGAAAGCATTCTTCTTCTGTTTCCTGCTTCTCTTTTGGAGGAAACAYGTTCGGCCACCGAGTTTTGAGTGATGATGAAATTTCCAGTCCAAAGTTCAGCATACATATGTGCAGGCAGCCGACGCAAACGTGTGCTGCGAATTTATCCTGTCACATTTCAAGTGCAGCAATTTGCAACAAGTTTTTCGGCACGTATTTTGTAGCATAACTGCAATCACGCTACGGTTTGGATTTGTTTTGTTGTTATTGTTGTTTCGCCAGAGGCGTTGATATACGCACATGGACCTAAATAAGTTTGTACAGTTATGTACAACAACAAAGTTGATGCAGCACTAATTAGCACAATTTGAAAATGTTCACAACAGCAGGCGGCATATGGAAACTAGCGAAACTTCACTCGCATGTGAGTCTGTGCCCATACATTTGCATTAAGGTGATCCATAAAAAATCATGTTCACGAGTTGTGTCAACTAAAACATATCTACAGGTTTTCAAAATTAAAATACTGATATTTGATAAGACTGAAGTGAAAGCTCTTTGACATAAAATTATTTTCTGTGTTTCAGACCATTCAGTGTTTCAGAACCTAAATAAACCGTTGCCTTACATTTATGGTCGAAATAGTGAAGTCATAGGCAATGCTTAAAAATTCGCACTGTGATTCCAATAAGCCTAGATTATACACTACTTCCGGAACAATATCAAAACAAAAAAAATTCTGATTGAGATCGCTTCTTGGYAACTGAAGACAAATAATATCTTAAAAGCACTCCGTGATTTACCTTCAAAATTTAGGTCTACAGTWGATCGTGCCCTATAATATTATAGTCCGTCTCCAATCGGAATTTCAACTTAAACATTGAAATTTTAAGTTTAGAAATCTCCCTAACAGAAAAATATATCTATACAGACATGTAATACATGAGCCAAACTGCAATTATTTGAAATTTCATATTTCTTCTTAACGACATAAMATTCTGGTTGAGTAAACTGTTCAACGAATAGTTGAGATTTAAAATTCATATTTAGATTCAAGCACCAGGGAGTATATCCAAAAAAGAAAATCCGACAATGTGGACCCCAGTGCAAATAGCTGATTTTTTACCGCAAATATCAGTCAATGTGTGAAATATTTAAATGAAATTCAGTGAAAATTTTTTCCCTAAAAATATCATGTCTACATGTCAACTTGCCTCACCGCCTTAGAGCCAATATCAGGATTTTACCACATCCGATTGACTTTACTTCTTAGGTATTGATGATGACATATGAGGTACCTTAATGAAATTGAAAGAGCATCTGTGCAATAATATGTAGTAATGCCAAAAATAGATAAAATCAGTTCAATACTTCCTCAGCTCTCATATACCTAATATCGATTTTTAAACTTCCGGTTGACTTTACCTGTATATATCGGTCAATATGTAAAATGTCTTAGYAATATTAACTGGACGTTTAATACTATATATACTATAATCTATTGGCAAAATTTTGTATAATTGATCTACGAATTACACCTACTCGCATATATTTCTTGCACGGTTATAGCTGAGTTCACAATAGCGCACCAGTCGTTCTTCCTTTTGCACCATAAGTGACTTTTAGTATTTGGTGCTTGTTCGTCKAGAGTCCGAAGTAACACCWGTTGGCAAGAGTTAATCTGTGTTGGCTTTCGCAGCAGGCGTTGTTGTTGGTATTAATGTTGGTTTCAAGAYRGACGAAATTATATACGACTTCGAAGTTGAGATTATAAACATGTGGCGTGGTTGCCAAGTCGTGAGAGCAACGACGGTTTGTTTAATGACAGCAGATATTTCGTCTTGCCCTCACTCACTCCAAATCCATTAGATTCGCTCTTAGTCCAACCTGGAGAAAGCAGAACTAACGGCGCGTTTGTTATGGGCAACGATATCGATATCTTCTCTGCGGATGGAATTATTTTCTACTTTGGTAGATTAAAGTAGTCACACGAGCGGGAGTCGCCTTGTTTGAAACCTCATTTGGTATCGAACGGCTCAAAGAGGACCTTCTCGATCCTGATGGTACTTTCATATTACTCAACATCACTGTGTAACCGTATTAGTTACGCGGAAGTACCAAAGTCAGACATAGCAGCATAAAGGCAGCTCCGATGAAACCTTACTACATATGCGAGCGATGATGATGGGCCTCCCTTTTTTGGATTGGGCAGAGCACACTTAAWTTCCAATCCTCGGACATGCTATACTATTACTATAATAATGTGAAAAGTCAAATCTCATACCAACTATGGCAGTTAAAGCGAGAGTTATTTATTTGGTTATCGAGTGTATATGTGCAAATTGCAACAAGACCCTTCCATGCCTCCAATATACCCTGTATAGTGATTTGCTACTTCCCAACTGACTTTAAACCGTTTAAGTTTGTCAAAATCTGTAATATTATAATTATTGATCTTATTAATGGTTTAGCGTTGATTACAAATGGAGTTTGTCTAGAYCTTCTAAACCGCCTAAACCTAATGTCATTAATACAACAAATTCCTATCCGTCTGGTTTGGGTTTTCCAACAACCCGATATATTATAGTTAGCCACATCGGTTGAGTTATTATCACAAATTTGTCATTTAAAGATGATTTCAATAAAATTTTAGCCAACGCAAAGTCCCTTTGGACCTTACAAAAAAAAATTATATAACATCTGGTTACTCCCGAACCTTCCCTTGCTTGTTTTTAATAGATTAAATTATGGATTTGACACAAATTGCATACACAAATGTATTTCCAGTATATACAGAAAATAAAATTTGTCTTCATATAAGAACATTGAATTTTCTACGAAGAAGTTCTCTCACTGCTAGTTTTATATTACATTTTACTGATAAATGTTTCCACCGAAAGTAAAGAAAATAAAAATTAAAATTGTTTGAAAAATATTTTCAAAATTTTTCATATTTTGTAATGTATTTTTACTTTGAAATATCCATTGCAATTAASTTTTGCATCATAGAAATCTTTGAAAGCAAAATATGCATTCCACAAATGCATGATACCACTTTACGGCACTTACAGTAGATTTTAACGCACACAATTTCCAGAAATCTTCAACAAACTGGCAATCAATTTCGAGCTACTACTGCACAACAAATCACTTCAGCCGGTCAAGGATTTTATATTCGGCAGCACGGCTGCTGTTACATCACCAGATTCTCCGTTCAGTAAGTACACCAGGGACACTCAACAAGCGTGTAAGCGATAGCAGTTGGACGTTCTTCACAGTGGAATTCATTCAAAAAAAATACCTTTGTTTTTAACTTTAAAACATATGAAAATTTGTATAAAATATACATAATATAAAATAAAATTCAGAAACTATTTAATAAACTAAAAGTTGGAAAATTTTTAGTTCATACAAATTATTATACATTTGAATGAATGAACCTTCACACAGCAGTAATAGCATGTTGGTATACTTTTGAACAACCACTACATACGTTGATTGCCTTTTATAGTTCGGGATTTGGCAAAACCAATTTTGTAATGTGACAACTCACAACTTAACCGTGAAGTTTGACATTTTTGTTGTTATCGTACATACTTGAAACGTTTTGAGACATGACCCAAAGAGTGCTGTTGTTGTTTACAGTAACTTAAAATGTTCATTGTGTACAAAAAATGGAATTAAATCGCAACATTTTCGCGCAATAAAATTTTACATAGAACTTACAAATTGGATTAACTCAGCAACAGTGCATCGATGAACTTGATTTTTAGCGATGAAGCTTTCTGAAGAACCAGTGTTTATCGATTATATGGTGGATCCAATCGATATCGCAGATCATTTCAAGACATATTTCGTGAAGGTTGTCCAAAAACAGTTGTTCTTCCAGAAAATATTGATACTGTGCCGATATTAATATTGCAAGATCGTCAAGAGATCTTACTAGAGACTGAGAAAACTATAATCATCAGGCCAATAAATACACATTCAATATTGCATGGACCTTTGATTATAAAAAAAAGTATCTTTGTATCCCACACAATTTGTCAAATAAAGGCTGGTACCAATTAGTCGAGAGAAATGTTAAAAAATACGATAGCGATCTATGACGTCTCTGAAATAGTGAAAGGTGATGAATGGGGAATTTATACGTATGGGGTCGAAAATAAACCGCAGTCGAGCAGCAGTATGGGTGTTTCAAAGTGAGCCGAATCCAACAATAATTGTTCGCCCACGAAGCACTTMCAAGCAAATGGTTGGTTGTTTTTCAAAACAGCTGAGCATGTCGTTATCCTTAAGAAATCGGTTAAACCAACTACCGAAGTGGATCAGTCTTCACTGCCACAATGCGAGCTCTATCACATCGACTGAAGCAATTCCAGTTTAGAGTACTTAAAACATGGAKTTTATGAGTAAAGCACMGTAAAGTCCTGACGTCGAATGACTTCTTGTTATTCTCATTCGGAAAATGTAAATTAAGAGCTCAACGTTTTTCGGCACCTGAAGCTTTGGAGATACCTCAATCAGCGTGRCAAAAGTGCTTTGAAAATTGGTTCAAACGCATTCATAAGTGTATTGAACTTAATGAAAAATATTTTGAAAGACAATAAAGCGATTCKCGATGATTAAAACTTGTTTTTGTTCTCGATTCCCGAAACATGTTATTTAATTTAAGGAAGTATACCGGAAAGAAGCATCTGAGGTTGGAATTRTTTAAAAAGCGAACATAGCCTCGCCTCCTTCACTAATCAATGCTTCCGGATGAATAGAAATGCTTTGAATTGTACCCAAATATTGTCCAAATCGCACCAAAACTATTCAAGCTCACAGATGCCGAATATGATGACTCCATATACTATCGGAGACAATAGTASGCATGTTTGTCWAAAATGGGTTGAATCGGATGAATAATTCCTTTGACATGTATATACCTAATATAAAGATTTTCGAACTTCTGGTTTACTTTATCACGCGTATGCCTACCAATAAGGAGGATTATCTTAATGAAAGTGGAAAAGCGTGTTTCACATGTAACTGTTAAATATATAAATTCCTCTATATGGGAGCATCAAATTCGCCTTACCCGATAATCAAAAGTTTATCGGTTTATATGGAAATCTGATCATAGCTCCATGCTACACATCCTTCTAATGTTAACTACGGACTCACATTTGTAACTAACAAAATTTTCATATATTTCCAAATAATCAATAAAACCCAAATTTTCAGAGTTTGTGTRAATATCTATTATTATATTACTCCTTGAACTCTTACTTTGAATTTGATTTGACGCCTCTAATGAAATTAGACTTTTTATACCACTCCCTTTTATTAGACTGGACCACTGTGCTTTGTGAAATTGGTCCTATCAATAGCCACACACACAGTTGCAATCAASTTGTTTGCACGTTTGTTTGTTCCCAGAATGTGTGCGCTGTTGCCCAGGTAATTGCTGCTGATGTGCGTCTAATACTTGCTGTTCCAGTTCGTTTGAGCCAAGACAAAGCACCTGGACACCTGGAATATTTCCTTAGCTCTGAGCACATGTGCTCCTTTGGTGTTTTTCACAAAGTAATAACATTGTCATTATGACACCATTCATCTTTCCTGTAGCAATGTGGTGCTCACTCATTTTCGCTTCGACATATCAGATGGAATAATGTATTTGTGCGGGAAATTAAATGCCCCTCAGGTAAAACATAGTAGGTGTGTGTATGAATATATATAGCTTA
>NW_017536830.1:199052-209315 GCF_001853355.1 Bactrocera latifrons | reverse complement strand
GAGGTTAGCATAATTATACAAATACGAGCGCAGATATATTTGTAAGCACCGGATATTACTCAATCTTACTTAACTCCATCCATACATTTGGCTTGTAGACACAMGTCTTCGGCAACCACAATCATCACGCAGATTCACAATAAAATAATATATATGCTGCATCCATATGTATTGAAAAGTTCTTCAATGGAGGAAAGTTGAAATTCTCTTCCATAATATCAATACGATAATTGATTCTGTTTGATCAGCGCGCTATACAATATTTATGAACATAAGTTTCTCCACCCTCAATGGAGTTTAGCAGGGATCATTCGCCTTCTCACGCTGAGGATACTTGGYCCAARACCGGAGGTCGTGARCTGCTTGAGTCWTATGTAAAATAATCGKTCCTCGCCACTGCCAAGTGAATAGCRCTCAAAAAACTTTTCTCACTTSCGTTGACTTCTACAAATGRCACCATCCTCCTTAGCAACTAGGAATAGATATTTAAGTTTTTCTCACCAGCGAATGCGAAAGATCGAATAATTAATTTAGCTGAAATTTTTTAATKTAATCGGGTTGAATGATAATTGCGTTTAAATATTTTCTTTAACAACTCAAATCGCCCTTAAATTTGCGGTACATACTAAACCAGTATCCTTCTATCATCCGCTCGCATTCTTAATAAAAAATTACACAGAGCGACTAACGAGGAACAGCGAAGTAAAACTGCAAATTACAAAGAAATTGGTTTAATTAGAAATAATTTCATTACCAGCAATGCCTTGAAGTATTTTAATTAGGAAAAGAAAGCATGCGATTCCCAAATGGAGGGCACCCTCCTTCCAATGCAGGTGGATTGGTGAAATGTCAGCGCTAACGCAGGAGCAACCACTTTTTTGTGATTCTGTTTCTGGCTTTTGCGCTTAATTAAATTTTTTCTCTGAGAAGGCGTCAAATAAAGAAAAATTTACGCTTGTATTAACAAGTATATTTAAGTGTGTCTGTATAGCTTTATGTATAAGTTTTCTGTGACGGCATTTTATTTTCCGTTGGATAAGACTTTGTTTCTCAGTTGCCAATGTTTCTGCCCGATTTCTTCGCTGATTGTACTCCCTTCGCTCTTTCCAAAATATGCATGTTTGTATGTGGGTAGATGTGGCGGTGAATGTCAGTCAGTCAGTCAGTCAATCGCCTTGCAAAAATATTTCCTGCTTCGGTTGTCGTTTCCTCCGTTATTTCCTTTCGCTGCACATTTCATTTTCATTTCGTTTACTTCTAGTTGCCTAGAGTTTCCGTTTGCAATTTGTTACAGTTCATTGAGCACACACCACCTACAATTGCCATCGTTAAAATATATATAAAACTTTTTATGTGCAYTAGTGTGATCCTTATTGAACAAAAAAGAAAATACTGCGAAATCTTGCACTCTGTTAAAATCCTTAGTCTTCTTCTTTTTTGGACTACAAGCGTGGATGGATTCGGACCGAAAACACAAAACTTCGCCAATTGTCCTTCGTTCCGATATCCAACCATTGGTTTCAAATCGAAGGAGAATTTCAAGGAGCATCATCTTCCATGCGAACGAGATGGCCTAACCAGCGCATTCATTCTATTTTTATTCGCTTACTATATCTATGACTTCGTAAAGCCCATACAGTTCRTGGTTCTTTATTCTTCGATATTCACGGTTTTCGGATATTCACACGGTTTTTAAGAACGAATTCATAATTTCCATCTTATTTTTTGTCTTATTCTAATTTTATAAAATACCATAAATACAATAAAGACAAAGATATCAAGCGAAGTAAACTAAGGTCAAGGGTAACAACTAAGCATATTATTTCAAATAATCCTCAAATCTTTAGCATGCTTCCAAAGAGCATTGACAGGCTTGAAAGTCCTTAGAAAAGAATATATTTTATTTTCTGTTAATGCATAATTCATATTGTTAAGCATAGATATTTAGGACAACCCTAATATATATATATATAAATATATTTCAATTCAGTGTGCTTCGTCCTTTTTCTTTTTACTGTAGCCAAACAAATGCCGTTACAATTGAAATTTTGACATTTCTTTGGCAAACACTACGGCAAACAAATGAAATTTCCAAACGGTAATCATCGAACCGTTTTGAGTGTACACGTTAGAAATCTATAATAGTTTTCCGTCGTCCATGTCAGATGCTTATCTATTATATTATGTAATAGGTGGTAGAGTGACGTTGGGTCTATATTATATCCAGTTTTTTTTTTTTTTTTTTTTTTTTTTAATTCGGACCTTTATTTAAGAAAAATATGTAGAATACTATTATTCGAAATCAGCCATCTGGAGCTATAAAAATTTTCCATTCTTCTGTCAACGTGTGAACTCCATGCCAGAAGAACAGATCTGTCTTGGCAGACAAGAATTAATTAAGCTAATTTTTGATTCCTGATTATAACCTGAGCAAATAGTAGTCAGAAAGAAGGTCTGGGCTATAGACGGGTGAGGCTTTTCGGCTCGCTCATATGTATATAAATAYATATATAGAAGTTAAARAATAAAGGACCAGTTTAAAAATAGTCCTTTCAGATAAACGAGTAAATTATTTAAGGTACTTTTCATAACGGTTAAAARAGGTTGTATAAWTGAYTCATTATTGTTTGAACTTCCTATCGAGTTCATATAGTGATCCCTCTTTGATTTTGGAATAACTCAGACAATGGTCACTTTAAATATGTCCKCTTAAAGAACCACTCGCGAGATAATCAATTGTGTAACAATTTCATAGACATAAMTCGGGACAAAAAAGCAGTCGTAAACTGTAAATTTCCCGGGTAAATGATTTTTCAAAAAATRTATTTTTATGAGTTAGTAGRATTGCATTTAATAAYTACGGCAAATATAAATACGATCTGYCTACCAGTTTTTACAATGGATAAAAATATCGAGAAAAGAATTAACATTAAATTTTGTATTTCTAACCAAATTAAGTAAGCGGAATCATTGTGAATGTTGGAAAAGGCTTACAGTGMTTCAGTTTTATCAAAAGCACAGGCTTACGAGTGGTGCAAAGCATTCAAAGATGGTCGAKAGATCGTTGAAAACATGMCTCGTTCTGAACGACCTTYGATCTCTTCAYCTGATGAARATATTAAAAAAGTAAAGARTATGGTATTAAAATCGTCAGAGAAGTGTTAAAACAAATGACAAGAGGGATCTTCTTTGCGAGTCCGTTCGAATGATTTTGGTGAATATTTTGGGTGTGAAACCCGTTCTTGTTCGACTCRTACCGATAAAACTGAATTGCGATTGACGATTATAACCGAATCGATGAATACCATCGATCAATTACCATACTTACMAAATTCATCTGCGAGTGATTTTTTCTTGTTCTCAAACTGAAATTGCCGCTCCGTGGAACACGTTTTCAGTTCAGTCAGTCGAAGAGATAAAACAAAAAGCTGAAGGACATCCCAAAAATTGCTWATGTTTCTGATGGAGATTACTTTGAAGGCTATAAAATATAAAAGTATTGAGCATCTTGTGTTTTATTTACAATTTCCCCGTACTTTTTTGTCWCAATGTATTAASTACAAACATAAAAAAATAATGGTGGTTAGAAGATAAAGTAAACATAAACAATAACTGAAATGTTTAGTATTTAATTTAATGTTTCCCTAGACTCAGTTTCCGACACTCACAACCACTAACCAAAAACCAAAAATGCAGAGGGTGCTACTAAWACAAAGATCAGCAGCAATATGGCCCAAGTACCATAACTTAAGAAAACACGTTAGCTTCGGCTGCACCGAGCTCTAATACCCTTCATAGGTTAATTTTTTATGACTACATGCATAACTAATACTAAGACTGGAAAGAGAATTTTTTCTAGTTAAGTTTTTTGCTTTAAACATCAACTTGAGATAAGGTTACTTAATAAAGATAAAATATTTTTTATAAAGATCTTATTCATTATTTTGCTTGGTCAGTTTGAATTGCAGATATATGCTATGGAGGTTCCGACACATGACCAGCTTCGTGGGAAGAAAGAACAGAACTTTAAAAAGATGGGTCGAAAACTGAGGACATGGTATCGCCATCCAAAGATTCCTTTTTAACATATACCCTGTTCAGGGTATAATAACTGCCAAAATAGCGTTGCGTTCGAATAAATCCCATATGTATTGTGAAAACACTTGATATATGCAACAGAGTCTCGAGCCATTACTACCGAAATGGTGGTGGAATAAACGTGAGATGAAATACACACACGGCCRTTCGAGTAGATGCAAAGAAAACATACAACGGGGTATACCTAGGCTTTATATGACGGCATTGACGGTAACGAAAGTGAAAAATCCTTAAAAGTAGTAACATCAAGATTTCATTTAAAGTTAACTAAGTGAGAGATACGTTAACAATGCCTCTACACCAACCCTCTCATTCGCGGTATTATACTATATATGGTACAAGCACTCACTTATATCACAGAAGCATATGCACTTTCATATGAACATATACTATACATATGTACTTACGAATGTCCTTACAGGAAAGCTCAAACAATTGTAAAAAATTCGGTTCTAGTTAATAATTTTTGATAGGTTTATATGAATTTTCCATTTGCAAAAAGTGGGATGAGTTGCAAGAGATTTCAAAGCTTAATACGAATAAGGTTATGAAATATAAAATTTAATTCTTAAATAGATATAAATAATAATAAACTGCCATAGACAGTCTGATCGAGGAACAGCTTGTTTTGATATTTTAGTGTTTCCTACTCAACACATAGAAAACTAATCACAGATCTTCGCTACTTTAATGGAACTAAATTCTCCAATATACATATCTACAAAGGTTTTACCCCGCGTTATGTGTATAATATTTATTCGATAAGCTTCTCTAACATTAGCAGATTGTGTGTCTTTTTATACATCCGAAGCGAATAGGTTTCAGTGGTTCTATAGACGCGTTTGTTTTATAGGGAACCAGCAGCAACATTATTCGATAAAACATTCTTCGTAATTTATTTTTTAAAAAGTATCTCTATCAAATGTTGGCAACGGCTACGTCTCAGATGATACATCCATTGAGTCCAATTTTCGATGACTCGTTCGAGCATTTCGACTGGTAATTGGCGAAAGACACGCGTGATATTGTCCACATAGGCATTAGACTTTATAAATCACTATAGAAAAAAGTCTAACGGTGTGATATCAAACGGTTTTGTCGAAACCAAATGTCGCTGAGATCACGAGCTTCAATTTCAGGCATCCAATATTCGGTTATCATGGCGCGATAAAGGCCGCTATTGACGGTTACTTTCTCATTGGCAAACCACACCAAAACGTTGTTTTTTCCAGATGAAGTGGCAGCTCTTTAATTTCTTTAGGTTGCTCTTCATCTCAAATGCGATAATGCTCTTCCTCGTTGAACAAAATTTGGCTCGAAAACGTCGGGTGTCGCTAGGGAGAGGCTCAGTTCTTGCACAAGCTGTATTTGGAAGCTTTCAACCTCCGCCAAGTCATTCCATACGTCAGTCTCAGTTTCCACGTGCGGCGCCCAATCAACTCTCCACGGTCTTCGTCTACACTCTCAGCTATGCTGTATTGTCAGTAAATGATACCTTAGCAACTTACAGATTTACACCCACATTCTACACAATTTTCCAACTGTGCATACAAATAGAAATTGATAACCAATCACATAATCCCTGCAGGGTAGCTGAGCACTTACCCATTCTCCTTAACGTTATGATTTTCGTAACACGACAGTAGCCATGACCGAGACTATGGAAACATACGAGCATTCTCGCAAAGGTTTTTACAAAGTACCTTACGAGCACATATGTGCGTAGGTGTGTATTTACATGCATATTTATGTGTATGAACTCATATATGGGCTGCTGTGCTGTCATCACACCCTCGCACTTCCTGTGGGCTCATCAACCACAGCATCGGCCACGCAACCCTCCCGAATCAAGTAGAGCAGAAACTCTTAATAAAGCAATTGCCTGCAGCAGTCAAAAAGCAAGCGACCCATGAAGATATCCGGCCGCACAGCAGCAAAGCTTAGTCAAAATTCAATACGCACACATTTATATGCGTACAGACGTGGTTGCACACACATACCACAACATATCTAAAGTACTGTTGCCATTACTTTCCTCCGCCAATTTGGGCGCTCCTGCATCCGAAATGACTACCTCCACATGGAATTCGTCCTCACATGAATCGCCCTTAATCCCAGGGTGCTGTTTAAGCAGGAGAGACACCACAAGCGTCCGAGCGTGTTCTGCTGGCGTGTCCTCCGCTGCCGATCTGTGCCAAAAGCAACTCATCTTGCTTTGTTCGCCCGGCGCAAAATTTAATATTAAAGAATAAAAGGGTAACCAAGCGCAACAAACTAATCCATATGTACATGTATGTACTAGTATATACACTGTATATATGTATTGAGGTCCAAAGAGCTTATCTCAGGGTGTGTGCACGTTTAAACTTTAATCTACGCGGTGGCTTCGTGCATCAAATATAATTAGCTGTTGCATGCAACGCTGGGTAGAGAGTGTTGCTAGCTTGGCTGGTCATTACACAAAGTGGCTAAAATGTGGTAGCCACCACGTGACTTTTCAAAGGTGCACCTTACAGTTTTTCTATTCACGAAACGGGTGTATATTTGTAAGTACCTGGACTTTCAACTGAACTTACGGAATAAAGGAAGGCCCAAAGCAGGTCAGTTTGAAAGCGTCTCAAAATTAGCGTTCTTTCTAACATTAGGAAAAAACTTTAGAGCTTTGCACTTTCCACAATAAATATTGTATATTAAACTTAGTTGTCAATTAATTTTTTGTTTTTGTGGTAATTTTATCAATGAAAAATTAATTCTTTCAAGCCTCATATCAGAAAACATTTCAAATACATTTACATTTTAAGTATTTCACATTTTTATACACTTGCAACATGTTGTTACTGAATATAATAGTTGTATAACCTAACGGTTGTTTGTATCACCTATAGATAGTTATGGTTCAAATAAATGCATTAGAAACATAAACTTTTATACGAATTGCTTTATACGAGTCTGTGCGAAATTTGAACATTTCAAATTCCATATCTCGGGATCTACCTGACCAATTTCACCCAAATTCATTACATAATATTACCATGACATTTCAATGTTACAGTAGGGAAATGGAAGAAATCGGAATACAACCACGCCCACTTCCCATATAACACAATTTTGAACTCCATTTGATTCCTTCACTTTCCAGTACTCAAATCAGGAAGCAATTAATATAACGGAATACAACTTTTCAGGGATAATATACGGATAATATTTATGTCCAAAAATGGTGCAAGTCTAATAAAAACTGGTCAAGCCCCTAGGTATCGTATATTTTACCCCGGTACCTATAGTTGTCTTTTGACCAAAATGGTCGGTCAATGTACGAGATATATAATTGAAATTCAGGGATAAGCCTTCTCTTACTATGGTTTGTCTGCGTGTCAACAATGGGTTAAATCGGCCAATACTGCCCTTAAGCCCTCATATACCTAATAATAAAGAATTTCAAATTTCAATGAAAACAAGTTAGGAAGAGTAAGTTCGGATGTCACCAAACATTTTATACTCTCGCATCAAATACCGTATTTGTGTAAAGTTTTATTCCGCTATCATCATTGGTTCCTAATGGATATATTATACAGAGAAGGCATCAGATGAAATTCAAAATAGTGTTATATTGGAAGAAGGCGTGTGAACCGATTTAACCCATATTTCGTACATGTCATCAGGGTGTTAAGAAAGTATTATGTACCGAATTTCATTGAAATCGGTCGAGTATTTCCTGAGATATGGTTTTTGGTCCATAAGTGGGCGACGACACGCCCATTTTCAATTTAAAAAAAAGGCTTACGTGCAGCTTCCTTCTGCCATTTCTTCCGTAAAATTTAGTGTTTTTGTTAGTCGATTAACGYACTTTTAGTGATTTTCAACATAACCTTGGTATGGGAGGTGGGCGTGGTTATTATCCGATTTCTTCCATTTTTGAGCTGTATATGAAAATTCCTGAAGGAAACGACTCTATAGAGTTAGCTGTAGCAGTTTCCGAGATATGTACAAAAAACTTAGTAGGGGGCGGGGCCACGCCCACTTTCCCAAAAAAATTACGGCCAAATATGCCCCTCCCTAATGCGATCCTTTGTGCCAAATTTCATTTTAATATCTTTATTTACGGCTTAGTTATGACACTTTATATGTTTTCGGTTTTCGCCATTTTGTGGGCGTGGCTTTGGGCGGATTTTGCCCATCCTCGAACTTAACCTTCTTATGGAGTCAGGAAATACGTGTACCAAGTTTCATCATGATATCTCAAGTTACAGCTTGCACGGACGGACAGACAGACACCCGGATTTCAACTCTACTCGTCACCCTGATCACTTTGGTATATATAACCCTATATCTGACTCTTTTAGTTTTAGGACTTACAAACAACCGTTATGTGAACAAAACTATAATACTCTCTTTAGCAACTTTGTTGCGAGAGTATAATGAGAGCGTGGTTTACTCTTAACAGTGGATCTTTGTGCCTAAGTAAAATATATAAATTTTAGTGAAAACTTGACTCAGTCTTAACTAATATCAGAAGTTTCGAACTGACTTTACTCCATATAATTGATTTTTAAGTATGTGGCATGTCAATATGTAGTATGCATTCAACGACACAAATGGGAATGTTTCACAGGGTTCTGCCTGCAATATATAACATTTATTTTGCTCTTTTCCTCTTTTCTTTAGTTGATGAAAGAGCAAAATTCGGTAAATGTTTCTTTATGCTTTTCAAATACGATTATTTATGCAGGAGATGGTGAACGCGATACCCCAGTCGGTGACGATGGAGCGGACGTCTCATTGCACGACCATGAAGAACTTTGAATAGCAATTACCCGTCTGAAGGACAACAAAGCGGCGGGAGCCGAAGTATTGCCGGCCGAGCTTTTCATCAGCATCAGCTTTTTTTGKAAATATGGTCGGACGATTGCATGCCCGACGATTGGAATTTAGATGTGCTCTACCCAATCCACAAAACGGAAGACCCCACAATCTGCGCCAAGTAAARTGGGATAAGCCTCCTCAATATCRCATATAAGGTTACATCTAACGTACTGTGTGAAATATTAAAGCCAACCGTCAGTAAACTGATTGGACGTTAATAGTGTGGCTTTAGGCCTTAAAAATCAACAGCTAAACTGATATTCACCATACGCCAAATTTTGGAAAAGACTCATGAAAAGAAGATCGAGACACATAACCACGTCCATTTCAAAGCTACTTTTGACAACAAGAAAAAGAGCTGCCTTTATGCCACTATGTCTGACGTTGATGAATACCAAAAGCTCCGTCATGATCGGTAAGGAACTCACCAATCCGTTCGGTACGATACCAAACTAGATTTCTACTGCTGAAGAAAATAATTCGAACTGCAGAGCTGAAAAAGAGTGTACTACTGTCGTAAGCTGATTATAATATATTGGTATCATCGGCCTCAACATCAGCGCCCTTAGCTTTGCATTTTCCAGACTTTTTTTTTTTTTGGAAGCGAAGCAAAGGGGTCTGGTAGTGAACGAGCGAAAAACGAAATATCTCCTGTCATCAAACAAAAAGTCGTCGCACTCGCGACTTGTCTCCCACGTCACTATTGACAAGTATAATTTCGAAGCCGTAGATAATTTCGTCTGGAAGCGGCATTAACAACAACAACAATGCAAGCCCCGAGATCCAACGCAGAATAACTCTTGTCAACAGGTGCTACTTCTAACTGAGTAGGCAATTGAGTCCTTTCTCGACGAACAAAGGCCAAACTCTATAAGTCACTCCTCATTCCCGTCCTACTATATAGTGCAGAGGCATGTCCGATGACAACATCTGATGAGTCACATTCTAACTCTGTAAGTATTCAACGCAGTACCCGCCAGGGGAAGCAGAGGAAGACGAAGACCGCCACTCCCTTGGAAAGATCAGGAGGAGAAGGACCWAGAAGATAAATCAGGCGAACGCGGCACGATATTAGTTGAAAATGTGACGAAATGATAACGAATAACTAATGCAAACACAGTAATCCTAGAACTCACTTTTAGAGCCTCACAAAAAGACGCGTATATCAAATATTAGGTTGTCAAAAAAGTCTTGCGGTATTTTCGCTAGTTGGTGCTGAGAGTGCGTRGTTCTATAGTTTTATGCGTCGCATCGGGTCATGCTATACCTTTTTGGAAAGCTCATTTCACGCGCTAACACGTG
>NW_017536830.1:197046-198724 GCF_001853355.1 Bactrocera latifrons | reverse complement strand
TAATGAATATTTAGACGTGAAATTCAACATATTTGTCAATAACAGTACTACCAACTAACAGAAAAAGAAATGTACTTTAATTTATTCTRAAAACAAACACTTTCAAATTAATCACACTAGTATACATACGGATTTTAGGATTTGCTAAATTAAATGATAAAAATCCGATATGCTATTTATTTTCGTAACACATACGACTACATATTATTACCTCTTTTCTATTCCATTTGCTGCTGTTTAGTTTTTGCTGTTACGTTTCCATTATTTTTCCACTTCGTTAGGCACTCATGTGAATTTCCAACCAATTTTCTACGAAGAATTTTGAAAAAAATCTTTTATGACCACATCTACATTCTATTATTAAGCATTTCCACTCAGCTTACCTTCAGATCGATTTTGAGTGGCAGTGCATCCTTCGACTTGTCACACATGCTGTCAGAATCCTTAAATACGCTAGCACACATTTACACTGCTCCTTATATAGCCACATATACAGATATGGTATGTATATATTTATATATTTGCAGGCAAATGTGWGTTGGTGAAATGTGTTTACGCCTTTTTCTTACGTTATGACTTGAATATTGATTATGAGTGCGTAAAGTTGTTGCTCTTACTCTGGCAGCTCAGTCTTAGCAAATAAGGAGCTCATGCAGCGTGCAGAGTAAACGTGTGGGTAAAAGTTGGGAGTGTAACAAGTCATAAGTGAGCAAACTCTATGGCACAACACCTTATCAAGGGTCATCTTGAGAAAAGAAAACCCTTTGGAGAACTTTAGAAGCTGTGCTAACAAATTTCTTATAATTACTTCTCTAGTAAAAACATTATTTAAATGTAGTTTTATTTGAAAGAAAAAAACATACATACTTTCAGATGCGTCAGCTTCTACTAAGTTGTTTCCCTTACACACTCCATCTTATTATTAAAAGCTAATTAAATTACGGTTATTCCGCGACAAAATTCCTAAAGGGAACGAGTTTCTTTMTAGGTTTTGTGAAATATGCCAACAGCATGTTAATAACAAGGTTTTATGCTTGGTTTAATGTTTGTGCTTTATGATTATAAAGAACTTTACGAGAACGATAAGCCATGAGCTTGTAGGTTAAATTAGGCGTATAGCGATTCTGAAAATCATGAGAATACCTACTAAAAGKGAAAATAATATTGCACACACACATATGCATACTTATATAAGAATCATTAAATTAATTAATGATATAAAAATAAAAATGAAGTGCTTAGTAGATTTTCACGTTGATCAAATTGATTTAAATTATTACAGAGATACATTTTATGGCATAGCAAAAAGGATATATAACCTTTTTCATAGCTTTAACTTAACTTTAATGTATTACTGGTAGTTGCACATGCAGTTTTCTAATGAAAGTAATCAGCATTATTGTTTGGTGATGTCTCTAGAGAAATCTCGAACCTATTATTTCGTATCGAAATTCTACTGCGGTGGCTATAATTTCTGGTTTTMATAATCGATAACTGAACATTTCATGCTCTTATAACTTCAGGTGTGTAAGGTTTGTTAGTTATATGTGTTCTAGTTCCGCCCGATTTTATCAATTTTAGGCACAAAGATACACTGTTATTAGACGCTTCCTCAGCAGTATTAACAGAACACTATTATTGGCGATAGAAAGTCAGCCGGAAGTTATATGGGATTAAG
>NW_017536830.1:170388-196444 GCF_001853355.1 Bactrocera latifrons | reverse complement strand
TTTCTTCGGACGATCTGCACGATTTGAATTGTCCGCTAAAGGTACACCTGTTCGAGATCACGTCCATCCAGACATGCGGAACAAAGCGCCTACGTGCGAAACCCTTAACTCTATGCTCTGCTGTCCCATACTCTTGGATTTACCGTGAATTCGTTTGATCTCTATAGCTATTTTTTTCCTGATGTGGTACTTGCTATAATYCCAGCTGCTCCAGGAGGTACTGCGTGCAATGCGCAGATGACTCTAATGGTACTGTCCCGAAATATCGATTTCGCTTTCTTAACTTATATTTCAGTGCTGGTCCCCATGCTGAGTCGTGATATTCCTGGTRATGCCTTCAATCTTCTGCTTCAGTTTTTTGTCCAGTAAAGCTGAAGSTTTGTTGCATGAGCCACTCTTTGAACTTCGATGCCGTCTGATTACAAAGGTTCTGAAGTTGATCCCGTTCTTTTGCTAGGATGTTATCTGCGTATACGATGATCTGAACCTCCCTCGGTAATGTAAGGGATAACACACCGTCGTAGAGTACAAGCACATCCTCAAGCACAGAACAGTGTGGCACTCTTCCAGTGTTTTATACCATGAAACGTTCCCTTGCCAATGCAGGGCAAGTGCACAATATGTTCCCTATTCTCTTTCTCTTGAGATTTTCTGCAGTCTTAGATCTGTCCACCCCACGCCATAGAAGAATTTTTTCCCGCGACTGTACTTCGGAGGGTGCGCGCTTCGACTGGACTCAGTAGAGGGCATTCCTAGTTAACGAACGAGCGGCTAGTCAGTTGTCTCCGAGCATCTGGAGAGTCAAGACAAACATTTTAGCATAACGTGTTTCTGTGAGTGGTGAAAGCCGAAAGTGCAGAGTTCGTTAGAGCAAAGGTATGCAATTAAATTCTGTGTGAAACTCGGTAAATCTGCGACCGTGAAATTTGATATGATCAAGCAGGCTTACCCAGATGTTTCTTTAGCAAGAAACGGTGTGTTTTGGTGGCACCAGGCCTTTTTGGAAGGTCGGGAAGAGGTAGCTGATGAAGTTCGTCCTGGGAGACCTGCGACTTCGACTAACACCGACAATGTGACTCGTGTASGCGAGGTTTAAAACTCAGACCATCGATTAAGTTTCGTTCGTTTCGTTTAATTGCCCAGATGTTACATTAATCARAATCTGTGGTTCATGACATTGTGACGCAGCACTTAAACGTGCGCAAGTTGTGCGCGAAGAAGTGGAAGTGTAGAAGGAAAATTTCAACATGTGTGCAAGTGACCCCCAATTCTTGAAAAACGTAATCACAGGAGACGAGTTTTGGATCTTTGAGTATGATCCTGAGATTTYTTTGAGACGACAGATGGAATCCTTGGAAATCGCGCTGACAGCGCTGCATCRGCGCAGTAAGAGCCTCTTTTGAAAGTTTTTAAAAAATTTTGACGGTTGGTTAATAAATTTTTTTAAATGGACTCAGTCCTATTACTTTGCGAACAAACCCTATAGTTATGAGGGACAGGTCAAACATATTTTTTTTTTTTAACTATTTCCCCTTCAAAATTTTGTACTACTTTATTCGAATATTATTCTTTACTACATCATTGGTTTTAGTAAAGAGATTTAAACTTTATGGCCACAAAACAATGCACAAAAGCAACCCCGTTTTTTTATGAATCAACCTTAGCCCGTTTAAGCTAAATTAAAAACGGATTGATATGGTAGTTTTTAAGCTGCTAGTGACATTCGGAAAGTATTGTTGTGAAAAAATTWAATTTTCAATTTAAATGCAATGAATATTTACATTTCCCATTTGCTTACATATGTATATGTACCTCCAAAGTAAGCGTAAAAACTGCTGTTATACATAATTGCTTGTGGCAGCAAAAACTCAAATCAAAATGTCAATATATGTACTAGTAAGTGGTGCGTAACTACGACTAATAGGATAAAGGATTCAATTCATAGCTAAAATTTAATGAGCGGTTTCGAGGAATCTAAAAACCATAAAGCATAAGACAAAAAACAAAATCTCAAACARAAATTAGGCCAAAGATTTGTTCGAGTACAAATTGTTTCCGAGGATGTTATCAATATGGGTATCCGATTTTGTTTACAACTGAAATAAATCATAAAATACATAAACGGAAATAGAGTAGATCATTCAATCAGTTAGGTCCAGTGAATGTTATGGTAACTAATGAATGACACAAGTGATGTTTTGCTCCAAGGCCTGAACCGAAGCGGGATTATCCTCATAGACTTTAACCATTACCACAAGAAAAAGTCTAACGGCGTGATATCACATGATCTACGTGAAGCGATGTCACGTAGGAAGATCGAGCGACTTAAGTTCTCGACGTAAAATGTATCAAGTCGTTCCATACGTCAGTCCGAGTTGCTGCGAATGTCGCCGAATCGACTCTGAATGGTCTTCGTGTATACTCTCAACTACGGCTGCTATACTTTCTTCACTAAGTGCAGGTCGCGGTCTATTCAGTCGAATATTATCCCATAATTAATGGTGGGTCTTATGATAGGTGAAGGTGTTGCGAATAGTACGCTCACTAGATCGATTGTATTGATCATGCCAAACAATAATCAACAAAAATATCATGACAGCTTGACATGATTGATCTAACAAAAAAGGCTACTGAAAAAAGCACTTCTACTTGGATCGCCCGTTAATTGCATTTAAACAAACTCTCTTGCTAACCATTGACATTAAATACATGGCTCTGCAACTGAAACTCTTCTAGTCTGCTACTAAACTAGATTTTAAAAGAAATAATATAGATCTTCTTTACCCCATACTTTCGAGAGATTCATAATCTGAATCCCTTCAACTTGGTAATATTATATATTATTTACTTTTACACAACCAATTGCCTTGCCTATACATTAAAAGCATTCTTCCTTGATGAAAGGGAGAAAAGTTTAGTTGTATACCATTATCCGAAATATCCGTCTATTAAAATCTAAATATCAAATTAAGAAAATCTATCTAAAGAGTTAGAGTTGTGTTGTACTTCTATAAAGAAAGCATATCACATGATGTGTAAGTAATAAGTTTAGAATAGCCAATACACACCAGGACACTCCATTTCGGTAGATTCCGCATAATGAATACAAAACAAGAAAAAACTTGGCTGCACCAAAGCTAATATACCCTTCACAGGTGCATTTCTTTTAGTATCTATGTGGTCAGTTTGTATGGAAGCTATATGTTTTAGTTATCCGATCAGAACAATTTTTTCGGATATTACATTTCTGTCTTCAAAAATAATCTATACCAAATTTCGTGAATATATCTTGTCAAATGCAAAAGTTTGCCATACCACCATTTGATTCCGATCATTCAGTTTGTATGGCAGCTATGTGCTATAGTGAGCCGATATGTATAATTTCTTCCGATATTACATTATTTCTATGAACAATAACTCATACAAAATTTCGTGAAGATATATCATCAAATGTGAAAGTTTTCCATACAAGAACTTGATTCCGATCGTTCAGTTTGTATGGCAGCTATATGCTATAGTTAACCGATCTAAACAATTTCTTCGGAGATTACATTGTTAGCTCAGGAAATTATCTATACCAAATTTCGTGAATATATCTTGTCAAATGTGAAAGTTTTCCATACAAGAACTTGATTACTATCGTTCAGTTTGTATGGCAGCTATATGTTATAGTAATCCGATCTGAACAATTTTTTCAGAGATTAAATTGTTGCATAAAAAAATAATCTATACCAAATTTCGTGAATATATCTTGTCAAATGGGAAGTTTCCATACAAGAACTTGATTCCGATCGTTYAGTTTGTAGGGCAGCTATATGTTATAGTAGTCCGATATCGGTAGTTCCGACAAATGAGCAGCCTCTTGACGAGAAAATGACGTTKGCAAAATTTCAAAACGATACCTTAAAAACTGAGAGACTAGTTCTTATATATACAGACAGACGGACGGACAGATGGACAGACAGACAGATAGACATGGCTAAATCGACTCAGTTCAACATACTGACCATTTATATATACATTTTACAAGGTCTCCGACGCTTCCTTCTGGTTGTTACAAACTTCGTGACAAACTTAATCCTGTTCAGGGTATAAATATCATATCGGAACAAAAACTAGGAACAAAATACTACACGCAGCGCCGAAACTAAATTTCACTTAGTAGGTTGTGTAAATAAACTTTTCGTCGCAAATTCAGTAAACAACTAACAGTTATATAGGTTTGGAGTAAAATGAAAAGACAGTCGAGGTGGCTCCCTCTGGAGCAGCTGGGAATGCAATTCCCTTAAACTTCGATAAACCCTTCAGATACTTCAAAGGTTGTTTTTAACAAGGTTTTGGAACACGGGCCACACCGCAAAAATGCTTTGGGGTAATAAGATAACTAAGCACTATGTATAGGTCATCACTCATCTCCCAGAACATGGTAAAGAAATTATGTTGAAATTTTTATCAATACATATATCTCAATTTTTATTTTAGTTACAGCATTGAATGATCATAAAAATGTTTCACTTCTTCTTCTTTATTGGCGTAGAAACCACTTACGCGGTTATAACCGCGTTTACAACAGCGCGCCAGTCGTTTTCCTCTTCCCTGCTTGGCACCAATTGAAAATTTCAAGTGTAGCCAGGTCCCTTCTCCACCTGGTCTTTACAACGGAATGGAGATCCTCTTCTTCCTCTGCTTCCCCCGACGGGTACTGCGTCGAATACATTCAGAGCTGGAGTGTTTTCTTCGAACGACATGAACTGGCCGTCGTCGCCGCTGTTTCTTCATTCGCTGAACTATGTCAATGCAGTCGTACATCTCAAGAGAGAGTGATGGTTCCAAGATAGACGAAACTATCGACGAAATCGACTTCSAAATTATGACCAGACCCACCTGCTTTGCTTCCTTATCCAGTCTGGAGAAAACAGAACCAACAACRCGGATGTTGAGGCCAATGATATCAATATAATCGGCATACACCAGCACTATGCATTTTACATTTTTATATTCATATAAATAATAATATATATAAAATCCACTTGACACATTCTACAAGAATTCATTAATTATCTTTACTCGCTCATATACCCTTTATATTCCACAATGTCAAAATTTCTCATTTTTKTCCGAACCATCCTCAATATTTAAGTCGTCTATCTCTCTCTACCAAGTGTTGTTAAACAACGTATACCACATAATAACCGAGTACCGAGTGTTCTTTTGTAGCTATCTTATAAAAAGTATGTCTTCCACTCTGYAACTGTCAACGGATTATTTAAATACAACAAAAATCACAACTTGTGAACTCCGTTAATTTATGTATGTATGTATGTACATATTTTAAAACACAATGGGAGCTGAGTATTAGGCACGCGTTCAGAGCGTGGCCATTGAAACAGTAGAGAACAGCTGGTACAGCCCCGTCTACTGTGGTGGCGTTGGTGCTTCTATGATTCTTGCATGCTGAAGCGGCGCAAAGAAGCAAAGAAAACTTAACATTTGAAACAAATATAAACTTTTCAAATTAAATAACAAATACGAAATCTGTCACTCATAAATACATTTGTGTATTTATATATACCTACAAAAGTCGTTCTTATTCATACACTTGCATATACCAATGTACATATTCRCATATATAATATTATATAAGCACTGGGCCATTCGCAACTGTCACAATTGTTATTAGCATTCAGTGGGATTTCAAATTTAAATTCTACTTATTTTAGTATACATTTCCATTCACCCTCATTACAGTATACTTAGTACAGTAGGCCCTAGATATATGAAACAATTGCATGCGGAATTGAAGTTAAAACAATATTGACGCCCGCAAAAAGTTCCTTGGAAATTTGACGAAAAACTCACGAAGAATCAATGCTGTATGCGACGRWGCCTTATTCTGGCGCAAACACCAAGAGTTTCGACCTATAATTCCGGCCTCTTTTTACGAATAGCGTCACGCAAACACTGAAATAGTATTCCTTGTTGACAGTTTGGTTGGTCGGTTTTTTTTTTTTTTTTGCCATACTTTGACGTGGTTTTTTCGGCTTCGGCTAAGCTTTGCCACGATATATATAATAATCTCTTTCATGACATACTGGTAGTTGGAAGGCATTGCTTCAYGCAACCGGATTTAAGTTTTTCGTTAAAGTAGTAATAAAGTCATCCCCTTAAATTCAATGCAAGAGAGTCAAACTTTTTAATTACATTCGTTCATTCGATTCGTCACTTTCCTCTGAATACATCATTTGTTAGTTATCAGTTTCTAGAATAACCAACATTTATAAGCACGAATTGTCATGCAACAAGCGCATATATCGAGGGACAAGTGTATACGTCCGTGGTAGAGCTGAAACAATCCAAATTGACACATTGTCATGGTTACCAACATTCACTGAAAGGGGGTTGTGTCCTGTCTATGGCAATGCTGTTGTTATTATTTTCGTTTTAAATGGTGAAGGAGGCCAGTCCGGCAGCTCGACCCATGCTTGTATGTATGTATATCTCAACTTTGGTTTCTTTATTAAGATAGAAAAACCGGATTTTACGCGGAACGCATTAATACGATTTGGCAAACAAAGTTACCATTGTATTTGTTAAGCGAACACTCATATTTGTTTGGGTGTTCTAGAGTAGAAAGGTATGGGAATTTGGATGTAGATGGAAAAGTTTCTTCATATTTTATTTTTGCTAAAAAGTGGTGAAAGGAAAATATAGAATTTTGTAAGYATTTCTTATATGTATTTCCATTAGCTGGCTGATGTATTAAGTGACTTACATATTAATTTCAAATATACAATGCTTYTGTGACAGGATTAGATTCCACGACGAAAATGACATCAAAGTTGTAAATAAAGCTGAAAAATGTTATGTCTTTGAAACTCATTACAAATGATTTGTCTCATAATGCCTGTATATAAAAAATTTAAACATTTAATAGTCCAAGCCAGTATGCCAGCGCTTTTCCAACCGTCGAAATACTCCTCAAACTCTATTCTTGGGTGAGGTTTTTTAATGCTATTTTTATTTTTTTATTCGAAAAAGTTACTCGAAGCCATACCTGCCGAATATAAAAGCTGAGACATTTTTACAATAWTGYTTTTSACCWAGAAGTCACGGACAAGTAWAGAAGTTAAGAYTTTAACAGACGAAAATCGCCAAGGTCATTTAAAAGTCCATATTTAGAAACTGGTCTAGACTAAATAAGCAATTGAACATTGTATCATACTTCAGGCACATGTACTATATATAAACATTAATAAAAAAGTTAACATTGGACTCTCCAAACCCGTGAAACTCCCGTTGTTTTCTTAATACACCCCGTACAGAGCCTTTAAAATCTTTAAGACAGTTTCCTAATTACCAAGCTTATAAGTCTGATATACAGAAAATATTTCAAGAGGCGAAGGCTGGATTAGGTTAGATGGTTGATCAAAGATCGTAGGTGGACTATCATATGTGGCCCTTTGTTGAGCCATAGAAAACAAGAACTCCTTTATTCAAACATTTAAATTAGCAAAACGCTTCGTACAAAATACAAATTTCACAGGCGTTTAGTTTCCACTCCCGAARGTTCGTTAGGATGTCTGAAGGTATGCTCTCCCAAGTGTTTAAGTATTGACCTATCAAAAACAAAGCCAAGCCGTCGATTAGTAGAACATAAGAGGATACAGGAGCACCAAACCGCTCCCATTCTACCGATAGCGGTTCKAGGATACCTTTCCTTACCAGCTCATCAGCTTTGCAATTTCCTACGATTCCGGCAAGACCTGGCACCCATACCAGTCTTATCACCAAGACACTCGATGSTATTTATAGCGAGGTTAGGCACTTCTCGACCAACYTTGGGCGYACTGTTAATGARTTCAAGGCTAGTATCGCCGCTCAGCTATCTGAGTGTCAGTAGATCTGCTRTTACCTCAATGGCTGCAAAATCCGCTTGAAAGACACTGCAATAGTCAGGAAGTTTGAAGCTGGAGTGGATAGAGMGCTCCTAAAAATAAACCTCTCCACCAACTTTCTCTCACGCTTCGACTCATCCGTAAAGAAACTCACTGCCCCTCTCCTCCAACGGYTTCGTCCCAACTACAAATCTCGTGTCGGTATATGGGCAAAGAATGAGCCACCAGTGTTCGGTTTTCCAACTCCATGATCCAAGTGATCCGGTATRAAGTCAAAGCGTGTGGCTTTAAAAAGCCCAGGACCTCTGAGTATAATAGCAACTTTCGCACCCTTGATTGGAGGGGACCTTAGTGCACCACACTCTCGAGTTTATTTGCAAAAGTGCTCTTTTCTAGAGCTCTTCACCACATAAAGACTGGGCTTGATCAAGGCGTCATAGAACCAAAGGACTATTTTCGGTGAGAGACCTCACTTTCTGCTAATGTCTTCTTTCTAAAATAAAGCAGTATAAGTATTTTTTTTTCTCTCTCTTCGATATCCAGCTTCCATGAAGGCTTCCTATCCACGATGAGTCCTAGATATTTCATTGTATCTGCCGGTTGCAGGCGGATGCCTACCATATGCGGATGTGGTGGATCTTATATCTTGTATTAAATAAAACCATCCCGGTCTTACTTTTTTTGATGGTGAGACCACTTCCCACACTGCTCACTTTGTCATGACGCTGAGATATCCCTGCGTCAACTCATACACGCTACGCAGGATCTTTCGTTTAACAATAAGTGTGAACAGAATTATGCTAGTTTTTGAAAATGACGACAGCTGGCGAAATTTCTTTTGAGTTATAGTAGATCTAGAACATAAAAAATCTTCTTCAGTATAAAATATAGTCGAATACATGCCACTGCCAATCACCCCAGCATAACCATAAATTTTTTTAAGCCTCTTAAACATCTCATACCACAWAAATTGTGTACTCTGGTCGAAGTGTTCACGTCACCCGAAAGAATACTCGCATATCTACAGCTATGCGATCCACATGCCAGTACGTAATTAAAAAGAAGATTTACTTTCATATCGGTCACTGCACTGCGTCACTCTGTCCACTAAAAATAATAGCATTGCTTGCTTTTAATGAAAAATTTGTTCTGCAATATTGCACCAAATTCCTTCGAAAGAACTTCGAAGAACATCTTTGCGCAAAGTTAGCGGCGCTACTCCTCCCGCGAATACATTGCGCAAACAGCAAACAAGCAAGCAGAGAAGTAATCAGCTAAGAAAAACACTAATTAAGTAGTACAAATAATCTTGAGTTTTTCTTACAGAAGCTACCCAACTGCCAACCAAGCSCTACAAGCAAAAGAAAAATATTAGCTGGTATTGTTTTTTGTACCCGCGCCAAACAAATTGAATGGGTATTTTAAAACGAGTGCTGTTTAGACGTTTAGTTTTCAATTAGACAATACTTGTTACAGAGTTTGTATTTTCGTCAGCTTTACTTGATTTATACTCAGTTGGTTAGCTATGTCATAATTAACTGACTTACTCCGAAGAAAGCGCACAACAAGTAGAACTTAGCACATCCACTTTATGGAAGATTTGCRGGCTTAACAAATCCAACTTGCTCAAACTGAACGACTGTCAAGCGCATCACACGTTCAAGAAAGTACCCAAAAYGAGATAGCCACCGCCCRATTTTCRCAAGWAATTTTTGTTTTGTGATGAAGCYCATTTATGGTTAATAAACAAAATTGTGGCATTGGAAGTGAAGACAATCCATAAGTCGTTGTTGAGAAATTGTTACATCATAAATAATTCACTCTTTGGTGTGCTCTATGGTCAGAAGAAATCGTTTAATCAAGTGCACCACTTCTGAGTTAATCCATGTCAAGAGCTCTGACAAATAATTGCTCGAAAATGTTTAGATAAATATTTTAGGTTACTAACCGGCGGACCGATTTTGACAGCAAACTCTTTTGACATTTCTYTTCAGTAAAGTTTGCCATTTCATCATGGAATGATATATGATTAAACAACGAGTCGAAATTACTTAAATTTGCTACCAAAATTCGGAGTCAGTGGCCTCAACTTTAAGAACTCTGCATCCAATTCAAGGTCACCATAATCGTCAAAGAAGTTCTCGTAGTGTGGARAATATTTTTGCCAAATCAATYTCTCACATGTCGTTCTCAAGCGKKTGACATCATTGAGAATCYCYACTGTTCAATGACTACCGAATATTTTTGGCATAATTGGATGATATGAATTTGGACAATATATGGTTTCAACAGGACGGAGAGAAAAGCCACACAGCGTATGTCTCAATGGATTTATTGAAAATCAAGCTTGGTGAATGTGTTATATCCCGAAATGGCCCAGTTAATTGGCCGCGATTTCGTGCTGTTAAAATATTTCCTGTGGGGATACGTCTATGGTCTATAYCAAAAAGCCAGCGATGATTGATGAACTTTGTACGAATATCGAAAGCGAAATTACAGCAGTATCGGCGGATTTATGCTTAAAACCCGTCGAAAATTGGGTTTAGCGTATGGACTTCTACAAACGTGCCCGTTTTGCATATGCAAAAGAAGTCGAATTTCATATATAATGGCTTCGAATGTACTTTCGCAGGTATAAAGAACTTCATTGATATTCCAAACTGTTGAAAGACACAAACGTTCTGAATATGTATAACTTCAAATATGTCAAACTTAACGATAAGAAATAAGATTGCAATACTAAGGTTGCCAAATCCCGCAATATAAAAGGCAACGTATTGATATTAGTGTGGCCTAAAAGATCATCCGATTTCACACCGCTAGACTAATTYTGTGCGGTTATATGAAACTCGACACAAGTTCGCCTTGGAGGAGAATATTCGCCGCATTGAAGTTCATTCAAGGTCTCGGTTGCGGTCACTTGTCCTAAATTATTTCTAAAATATATGGTAAACACATATCTTTATAATAAAACTAAATTGTTGGCTATACATGCATATTATTTCATTTTGAAAACCACATGTTTAAAAAAATACTCTTTACTGAATTAATCAAGTGTCAGTAAGGTAAATTGTGAAAAGACCTAGGAAGGGAACATGGTTTCACCCAAGGAACAATATATATTTTAATGGTTTGTTTCACTCCGTTAATTTTTTGAGTGCCTTTGACAGTAAAATTGACTTGTGAGAGACGTCAAGAACGAAGAATTCAATTGAAAGTTTGACAATTCGTTTCTGCATTCCACCACACAATGAAGGTATCTGTGGAAAGCGTATAGTAATTTTGAATACTCTGTATACTCTTTTCAATATAAGAAGTTATCAGGGAACCACTCACCTATCTAGCGGTATTAATCAAAATTCGATAAATTACAATGGAATAACTTCCATTGTGCGATAATTTCGAGACCAACTAATATTGGAAGAAGAGTGGGTTTAAGTTTAAGAAAACAGTATTCATATGCAAGTACTTATAAATGCGTACAAAAATCTGAAATATTTTGTATAATATATTAATTTCGGTCTCACTCGAACTTTATCTCTCCTTATTTGGTGTTCATTTGTCCTTTTTTCTTTACTTCCACTTGGTTGAGTAAGCAGCTTTGCTAAGCGTCTTTTTTCTTTAAGTTTCTGCTTTCCACTTAACACTGACATAAATGAGTAGAATGAAGTGAGAAAGCACGACGTAATAATGCTGAGCCAAAGAAATGGCAATAATTAGCAACCAATTGAAAAGTATGCAATCATATTTGAAGCAAATGGAACTGCTGCTGCTGCAAATGGTAGTCATAAATATTGCAAATGGCGAATGTATTATAATATGAAGGATGCACCAGTCATATTTTCTTTGAAGTTACTGCGAAAATTTATTAATTTACAGTCACAAATGTAAGTCTTAATTGAAGAGGAAAGATTGGTTTTACGAAGCTGAGGATTGTACTTCTATGGAAATTCATAAATTATATATAAATCAACGATCAAAATAAGCCAAGTTTGTTTGAGATTTAGTTCGCACAGAATTCTACCGAAACATAGTCAGACTGTCGAATGAAAAGAGCTCCACATCTTTCGCGAGTCGGTACGAATGATTTTGGTCAAGATTTTGGACATGAAACGCGTTCTTGCTCGCCTCGTCCCAATAATGTTGAAGTTTTACCAAAAAGATACCTTAAACAGGTCTCTTTGGACATGCTTGATCGTGCGAATTTCGATCCCATATTCATGGAGAGCATTATAACAGCCGATGAAACATGAGTTTATGAGCTCGACATGCAAACAAAGCAACAGTTATCGGAATGGAGGGAAAAAACGAGCGGAACAAAACAAACCACGCCAATCGGTGCATCATGGATTTTTTCCGGAAGAACAAAAGGTCAGTAACGAATTTTATTTGACCATATTGACATATTTATTGTTACACAATTCATGGATTTTAGACGCTGATACACATGGATCGCATCGAACCACTATTGGGACCAAATTTAATGTCAAAAGCCCAAGTAATACTGTCGATCAATCACCGTATTCACCATATTTGGCGCGTAACTTTTTCCCGAACTAAAATTGCCTCACTGTGGAGCCCGTTTTCTGTCGATCGAAGAGATAAAACAAAATACGCTGAAGGAGCTGCGTCATCATCCATCTCAAAAAGTGCTTTGTAGAAATCGCTGGCATAAGTGTATTGATTACATAGGCCAACACTCAATTTGCTTCTTTGGATTCATCAACTGATTCTAGTTAATTTGGGTGCGCTGAATTCAAATCTGTAATCAGTTTGTCTCTATCAGCTCTCGTTTTCATGATATAGCTTTTTTATTGAGCCCAAATTAACTAGAATCAGTTCAAACATTCAACGAAGCAAATTTTTTTTTTTTTTTTTTAATTTTATCGGGCTGTGTTATATATGGTGGGAATTACTTTGAAGGCGATAAAATACATATTGACGAATTATTAAATGTTTTTCGTTTTATTTAAAATTTCGGATACATTTTGTCACAATGTACATATAGTGTAATAGTATGTGTTATCCTTATAGCACACATACATACATGTATAACTTTGTCATTCTAACTMTAGTATGTACTTACCAAACACCATGAAAATAGAGAACTCCGACTATACCTATGGAAACTTCAACACCCTAACTGTACACCGCAATTGCTGAAATATGAAAAATAACAATTTTTTTCCCCACATGCTCACACTTATGGAGAGAGCGTTGAAGTGCAATAAGTAGAGAAGAATAACTTTCTAAATACACAACTACATAGCGTGGACAGCAGTGCAAGGCAGATGGGAAAGTGCTCAATAAATACTTGTAACAGACAAGCATCAGATACACTAACATGACTAAGAGAATTCGAAATATTTCTACGTCTTCAGCGCCTTTTGTTGCCACAGCTCAGCTGGCGCTGCACAGCTCTGGCTTTGACTTTAGCTTCTAGTATGGTTTGTGCTTCTGCTTCATCTACAATCGTAAGCTGATTTACTTCGAAAGTGCTACACTTGCACTCAAAAACCCTCTTAAGAGGGCCAAGCGTAATAGTATAAGCAATTCTCTGTAATAATATATGTATTTGCTTTGCARTTGATGGTGTAACAGGCGAAGCAAAGAGTTTACAAGGAATCAAATAAAACAAGATTAAATATAGCAACGCCTTGTAATAAAAACACATATTTTAAGCAGTTGGCGAATTAATTCGCAAACAAATTGTCAAAATGAGAAAAAAGCGGCTAAGAATATTAAATGTCACGGAAAGGGAAAACTAAGAACTAAACATAAGGTTTCTTATATACAAATCCAAAAGACTGCTAATGCTCAGAAAATACATTGTAACAATGTTTTTGCCATTGTTTTACTTTACTTGTAGCAGTAACTTGTGTGTTCACAGATGAAGTGAAAACAGTTTCTGTATCCTCTCCTAGTTTGCAGTTAACTTGTTATAAGGCAAACCCATTTTTAGCGCATGCTCTTCAAAGGACCAGTGCCCCGCTAAAGTAGCTGTAAGTCTGTACGGTTCTAGTATTCAGTATCTTGTATTGATTTCCACACGTTCTGGGTTCGAAATGCGTATAAACGTCTGTTTTGTCCATTCCCAGCGTGCATGGCATTAATTCCTCATTCGATTTGTCTAAAGAAGCTTCTAGCCGGGCTCGTCTGTTCGTTGCCAAAAATGTTTAGGCGACCGGGAACCCAMATAATGGATATATGAGTTAACCTTCCAGTGAGCAATTGTTGACTATGCTGCAACTATGCAGCCTGCAATTAACCTCTTATGTCAACAAGCCCATTATCGTCGCCTGGATATCCATGTTTATAATTGCTTTCTATATCACGCAGTTATTAATCAATAAAATTCCAAAGGCCTTTTCTATATGTAATACTTCCGCTTGAAAGATGACACTGACGTAATTCAGCGAATTAAGTTGGCTAGATCATGTTTTCCCAATAGATTAAAACACTCTATCTCTGAGCGTATTCGATGAGGTACAGGAGGAAGACCCCCGCTCCGTTGGAAATAYCAGTTGGAGAAGGACCTGSCTACAYTGACAGTTGATTGTTGTTACACGGTTAATCGTAGTTTCGATTCCGGTATGATGTAGTTACGTGGGGAGGACAGAAAATGCATTTATAGCTTTTTCTATTATAACGCTAACCCTTGGTTTACCTTCGTTTAATTTGTTGTAGTTACTGCTATACCTTCTGATTAATCTGCACGCATCATCTCTTACGAAACRTCTTGTTGTTSCTTTATTGCGACATCCCTTATCATCTGGATGGAGTCGTCGACCTCTCTGTGTCGCCTTCGGAAACCTGATTCTTGGCAATCTTACCTAAACACTGTAAAGACTCTTCTCCGTGGTATTAGCTTTTCYGTACTTTAATGACTTTTTACGTTTCTTTTTAACCTTTTTTTTCTCTTTTAGCAGACAGTGAACTTTGGTTGTCCTCTTTTCTGCATTGGAGTTGGATGTTCGTTTTTGTTGTCGTTTTTGGTTTAAGGTACTCCCTTCACCCCTTTACTTGGGTCACCATAAAATTGTGTAAAGCCTCAATAAACTCTTTCTTTTTGCAAATTTCATCTTATCACTTATTACACTTACCAAAAAAAAATATTCCACAAAACGCCGTTGGCTTAGCGCCTACAAGGTAAAAACCCCATTGAGTAGTTATGTGTGAACATGGGTATATTTCATACACGAGCGCATATCGAATATCAGTTGCCTGTAAGAGACAGTCATTTTCAATGGAATATCTGTATGGCATTTGGCAATGATATTTTGCCTCGAATTTCTTTTAGCCAAATTCAGATAAATATTAAATGTTTGTCAAATTTTTGTGGTGGCCCTACCTGTTAAATAATTATTTTCCTTTGTGCGACTTATTTTTGTAATTCTTCCATTTGGCCGAAATCCCCCCACAGAATCTACAAGCAACGCAAGTGTGGGCTCTTGAAAACGCCACTCGCATACAATGAACCACAAGTCTTCCGTAATCAGCACAGCAATTGGAAATCAGTTTTCAGTAAACCACACAAAGCACAGCACCAGCACTGTGACAGCCCTAGCAGTGTCAATGAGGGAATTTCTTATTTTTAATAGCACAAGCAAAAAAGGACAAAAAGGAATTTGTAACCACTCAATTTTGAGCTCCAATATTTAATTTGGCATTTTCATAACGCTTTCAAGTGATTTTTCCTTTTTTTGSAGAAAAAAATATATTTGTCAGCTCACGAAAATTATTGCGCATCCATGTAAGAACTTATAGATGTATATAGTATATGCATTTATGAGAAATATATAYATATATTTCTTTTCATACCCATGTATATATGTATTTCCCAATTTAACCTTTTTTTGYGAAAGCCCCCTAAAATAGCCGTTGACGTATTAAGAAAGAGTCAATATAACCTCAATATAACACTTTACTTTACTCATATATTTTATATGGGATACTTTGATCTTACACAGTTAAGGTTTTACCCCCAAAAAAAGAAGTAAATCGATAACTTTGAAAAAACAATAACTGAAACAAAAAGAAAATGTGTTTTGCAAAATTTTACCCACAAACATTGCTTTAAAAGTTATGTGCTGTTAAAGTTCTATGTAAATCTAATGRCCTGTATWCATRTGGTACACCATGTCGTATGAGTAACACAGAATGTRAAATCACTTTTGTGAATGCGCAGGTGGTTTGAGGTATACTTTTAAGTGCGTATAACTTTTAAAAGAATGCTTATATACAGGGAAAAATAAATATGATTAAAACAAGGTTGAAAATAAAAAGCTTATTTACGCTGGATCCGAGCTTTTAGGGAAAAAACTGCAACTGCAAAACACCATCAACTAGGGATTTATCGAACACCCTAATACACATCAACAATAAAATAGAATTGTCGATGTGTTGATTTGCTTATTGAATTCTCGAATAAATTTTCATATGATAATTTCGTTTAGTTTTAATTATTTTTTAATTATGTTGGTATTGTTATTAAACATATAAGACATAGAAGACAGTGCTTGTGAACTTGCAAACATGATATTAATGAAAATACTTGTGAACAAATGGCAATATCCCTTCCAAACTTTATCAGAAATGTTTTGGACGATGGGGTTCGAGAAGCATGTAACGCATGCAGCGGTACCTGTTCTAAAAACACTGACTTAAATAGCTAGTGAAAATCAATTAAAAGGCGTTGCAACACAACATTCTATGGTTTCCATTCGGCGTCCTGGCATAACTATTGCATTAAAACGCTTATTCCGACCTCTGTACTTTCACAAAATAATCATCACTTATTTCAAGAYCCATATTTTKGGTACCCAAAGAACATCCATTTAARGGCGAGCTAAATTGAGAGGCGAATCATTCCTCCCCCGGGTTGTGCACTGTATTTGGGACCCACCACTTAAAAAGGTCTCAAATAAAAAGTAAACAACAGCCTCGSCCTCCCCTTTCGATGATAACCATGGCAAACGCATTAATGATTACGATTTGAGTGCATGCACCTGGAATGTCCGGTTTATTAATTTCGTAAAAATAAAGGCTGACATCACCGCCGCCCAAAAAGTGCGATGAATGGAACAAGGACTGAAATGAGTAGGATATTGTGGCATTTACTACAGTGGTAATATAAAGAGCGCAAATTTGGTGTGGAATTCGTGGTGGRGGAGAGACTCCGTCGCTGACTACTGTCATTCAACCCGGTGGATGGACGTCTAAACACAATCCGCATCAAGTTCTTCAACACATCAGTAAATTGCGAGAAGCCACGACGTCAGAGAAGGACGATGTTACCAAAGATTTCTTGTATGAGCGCTTGGAACATACCTATGGCTTGCCGACTTTAACGCTAGAGTGGGCAAAATATATTTTTGGCACAACGGTCGGTAAATTCAACCTCCATGAAAAAACATCCTCAAATGCGATGAGACTGACCGACTTCGCCGGGGCCCGAAATATGGTTATCTGTGGAACTAGAAACCAGCACAAAAAAATCCGTTCTAACATCGACATCCCACGACTATGCCAGCAAACACAAAGGAAGGTTCGACGTCGATTAGCTGCAATTACAACCGACAAAAAAAGAGGCCGAAATGCGTGAGTATAAAAAGCTTGACTATCTGGCCGAAAAGGATAATGTTCGAAAAATCTACGAAAAGATGCAGCGACTAACAGAAAGTGTCAAGACTGGAGCATACTCTTGTAGAACCCCGGAGGTGATCTAGTGACTGATGAAAAGAGCATACTAAAATTATTTAGGGAACACTTCACCAGCCTGCTGAATGGCTCTGAAGGCATAACTTCCGGAGATAGCGAACCCAATTCCCCAATATAAGACGATGAAGCAGACGTTCCATTACCCGTCTGAAGAACAACAAAGTCGGTAGGACCAATGGATTGCCGGCCGAGCTATTCAAACACGGCGGCGAAGAACTGATAAGGAGCATGCATCAGCTTCTTTGTAGAATGTGGTTGGACGAAGCCCCAACCCAACGATTGGAATTTAAGTGTGCTCTATCCAATCCACAAAAMGGGAGACCCCACAATCTGCGCCAACTGCCGTGGGATAAGCTTCCTCAACATCGCGTATAAGGTTCTAACGAGCGTACTTTATGAAAGATTAAAGCCCAACGTCAACAAACTGATTGGACCTTTATGGTTCTTTGCGCATTGACAACGGCGTATATCGAAGGAACGATGAGCTGTACCAGACATACGACGATACTGACATAGTTCAGCGAATTAAATGCTGGCTGGGTCATGGATGAAAATAATCCATCTCGATGCAGTACCTGCCGAGGGAAGCAGAGGGAAAGCCCAGGTAGAGAAGCACTTGACTGCACTTGGAATCTTCAATTGATGCCAAACAGTGAAARRAAAGAACGAMTRGCGCTCTGTTGTAAACTCGGCTATTAACGCATAAGCCGCKTCTTCGCCAATAAAGAAGAAGAATACAGATAGCACTTTGAATTTTTAATAAATTTACTTAGTATGTAATTTTAAGTGAAGTTTGAAACTATTTTAATTTTTTCTTTAGCTTTATAGTGAAAAACACAAGTAAATACAAATAAATTTATTTTGGCCACGGTTTCAAAGCATAAGCTGTTCCAGCCCTACAATTATAGGCAAAATATGCTTAAAGAACTACAAATATGTATCTCAATAACTATTTTTTTTTTTGTTGTATGTATGCATATGTGAAATAATGGTTACAATTTTCCGTTCCCTTTTTGTTGAATTCCAACGTTGAAAACAMATTCAAAAGCATAAATTGAACACATGAATGATTTAACGAATCGATATTCAAATGGCCACACAAAAGCTATCACACACACTTACATTCATATTTGTATAAATTTYCTCATGTATCTACATAAAATACCCAAGGTATTCCCGGTAGCAAGGAGCCGTTTCAAAATGGCGAACTACTTTGCTCTTTCCATTCAATTTGCCACAATATTCGTTTCCGTATCCGCCTTCGCTACACTTCACATTTACAGWAGACAAATCTTTCATACGCTTACGGTTCTCTTCGTTAAGTTACAAAAACAATTACAAACACACATGCACACAGCATCTGATCTGTAAAATTGTTTGAAAGCCTAATGAACGTTTATCAAGCTCTGTGGTCGCCAGYAAATCGAAATTGCAAACTCACAGCATCCCCACATATACGAAAATTTTTCTGTGAATAATTTGTGAAACTGAATAAAGTTGTGAGTCAATTTAAACATACACAYGTATATATGTATATGTTTGCAATTAAAATCGATACTTATGTAAATAAAAATAATGAAATACATAACGCARAACCAATGGTGAATCCGTATGCGAAGCCAGAACCATATTTTTAGTCGGCTAAAAACGAATTTATTGATCCAGATTCACATTTGCAATGATGGTCGTTTTAATCCCAAAAGGTGAAGTYAAAACTTGAAACCAAAGTGGACAACGTTAGGCATGCTCCGGKTCTAGGTAACCGGAACGGACCCCTATTATTATTCAGCCAAGAACTACCAACTCGACAGCATTCCTCCAAACTACTTCAGGGATGTTTTCTGAAGCTACAATAACAAGCTTAGGTATGTCTTAGTGCTACAATGTTCATTAACATAAGACTTTAGCATAAATTTTCAAACACGACAAACTTGTAAATATTTTTAACAAAAGTTTTGTTACGAAAGCGATTGTGATTTTAAGGAAAATATAGTATTCTGCAAAAGCGCGCCAGTTGTTCTTCCTTTTTGCTGTTTGGCGCCAAGTTTGGGAATCCAAGTGTAGCCAGGTCCAAYTCCAACTGGTMTTTCCAACGGAGGTCTTCCTCTTTCCTCTGCGAGTACTGCGTCAACTACTCTGAGCTGAAGTGAGCTTAACCGCTGTCWTTTAAGTCGTTGAACTATGTCAAAGTTGTCGTATATTTCATACAGTTTACAGTTCCATTCACTGGGGTAGTCGCCGTTACTAATGGGCAAAAGACCACATATCGTCCGCAGAACTTTTCGCTCGAAAACTAGTAACGTCGACTCATCAGATGTTGTCATCATGATAAGTGACTTGTAGAGTTTGGTCTTTCTTAGTCGAGAGGACTTMATTTCTTAATTACCTAATCAGTCCGAAATAGCACCTGTTGGCAATAGTTATTCTGGGTTGGATTTCGAYGCTGTCATTGCTGTTGGTATTAATGCTGGYTCCAAGATAGACGAAATTATCCACGACTTCGAAGACTTCGTTATGACGTTCAAGTCGTGAGTGTGACGATTGTTTGTTTGATGACAGAAGATATTTTGTCTTGCCCTCATTCCCTACCAGGTCCATACAGTCTAGAGTAAGCAAAACTAATGGAGTGGTTGTTGACWCCAATGATATCAATATCATCGGCGTACMCCAGCGGATATACACTCGGATAGGAGCTCTGCAGCTAGAATTATTYTTTCCAGAAGAAGATTGAAGAATTCTCGCGATAAGGAGTAGCCCTATCTAAAAACTCTTTTGATATCGAACGGCTCGGAGAGRTCCTCCCCGCTCYTGATGGAGCTTCTGGTATTGCTCATTGTTAGTTTACACAACAGTATTAGTTTTACAGGGATATCAAATTCARACATACCGACATAGAGCAAGCTCCTTTTCGTGCTGTCTTTCAGCTGTGAAATCGACAAAAAGAAGGTGTGTCCATACTTTTTTCACGGGTCTTTTTCAAGATTTGACGCCKGACGAATATCTGTACAGTTGTCGATTTTCCAGTTCTAAAGCCATACTGATAAGGTTAAATCGGTTTGTTAACACACAGTACGCTTGATAATAATAAGCAAATGCCTTTGTATAGTCAAAAGTGACAMTATTGAAGTTATCATTCCATCATTCCGATATGTTGAAAAAAAATGTTTTTCTGGAAAAGTATATCAAAAATTTTCGATAAACACTACAAATTTATTCAAGGCTTGCATTATGATGAATGATATACCCTATATATGATAGCGCATTGATTGCAACGGTGAAATGTTGATTGAGACCAATCGTCATAGAAAGGCTATAGAATGGAAAGGAATGTGTAAAAGCAAAATCAAATAAAATTGTAATTTATAGGTTTATAGCTGATTTTTATATGTGTACATATGTGTATGTGCTTATGAACACGTTTTAACAAATGTTAGCAGGATGGCCTTTCGATGAACTTTAGCCAAGAGATGGCGATAAAATAATTGCTTACAGTAGCAAAATATTTTATTTATAGAGAGCATTTTAACGCCAACTTACGAATGTAGATATCATATATGAGTAAGTTGGTTGCCAAAACGAGAAATATACAAATTTAAGTTGAAAGAAATGTAAATCACGGATTACACGCACAAATGTATTATATATGTACATCCCATCCCTCCGGGGATGGCATAATCAAAGATTTTCATATAGTTTGAACATCCACAATTCTAGTATTGTAACTTAATTGTTGAGCTTAAATTGGAGAAAGATAAGAGCATAAAAAGTAGTTGGCTAAACCCTGCCCTCAGGGCTTGTACTCTGTGCACTGTGCACAAAAACTATATGTTATTGATGTTAGCATTGTTCTTGCACTCGTGAAAACTTGAACTAATGAACTTGTTCGAATTGTTCGACTCTTCGAGAGAAAAAGAAAACAGTGATTTTTGTTTGACGTTTCGTATTGTCGACCGAATTCAATCCGCCTTTCACACATTCATTTTTCCGTGCTAACCCTTTCAGCACAGTGGCCCATTATATAGTTTTGCTAAACATTGGCTGCGGTTCGCTCTTCGAGTTGACAAAGTTTAAAATTTTTGTCACCAAAGTCTCTTGTCCCAACTTATTTCAAGCTGTATCCAAAAAATGTGCCAGCATCCCTCAAGTTCATTTTTTTTCATTGATTCAACCAGATCGCATTCATGGGAGAAAATGGCCGCAAACAGAGAAATTCGATAAACAGTTTTAGAGACTTGGCGTCAAATAGGCTGACTTTGTACTTTTGTACCCCACTGGGCAATTCAGATGCTTGTTTTAATACTCTTCAATCTGTTGCTGTTTTGTGCACCTAACGGTTATACGTGTCACCTAAAACTAGGCGAGATATATATAGAACCCAAGGAGGTGATCTAGAAACCGATGCCCAGCATACTAAAACTATGAAGGGAAGAAGTTCAAATAGCGATTACCCGAAGAACAACAAGGCGGCGAGGGCCGATTAATTGTCSGCCGAAATATTCAAATACGGCGACGAAGAACTGACCAGGAGCATGCATCATCTACTTTTTTGGACGAAAGCATGCCGAAAGCGATTGGGATTTAAGTGTGCTCTGCCCTATCTACAAAAAGGGTCCTACAATCTGCGTATTGTGTGAAAGATTAAAACCCACCGTCAATTTCATCAAACTGATTGCACCTTATCAGTGTGGCTACATTGCTGGCAAATCAACAACTGACCAGATATTCACCATATGTCAAATTATGGAACAGACCTGTGAATAGAGAATCGACACGCACCACCTCTTCGTCGATTTCCAAGCTGCTTTTGACAGCACGAAAAGGCGCTACCTTTATGCCGCGATGTCTGAATTTGGTATTCCCGAAAAACGAATACGACTATGTAAACGGACCTTGAGCAACACCAAAAGCTCCGTCAGGATGGTGAAGAACCTCTCCGAGCCGTTCGATACAAAACGAGATTTTAAACAAAGCGACTCCCTTTCGTGTGACTTCTTCAACCGACTTCTGGAGAAAAAAATTCGAGCTATAAAAGTGTACAGCTGCTGGCGTATGCTGCTGATATTGATATCATTAGCCTCAACACCCGCGCCGTTTGTTCAACTTTCTCTAAACTTAATAAGGCAGCAAAGCAAATGTGTCTGATGTGTCTGGTGGTGGACGAATTCAAAACGAAATATCTTCTGTCATCAAACAGACAGTCGTCTCACTCGCGACTAGGCACCCAATTGTATGCAATTGAGAAGWAAAGTCCTAGAAGACCTCCAATCCGTTGGAAGGACCAGGTGGAGCAGGAATCTGCAATTAGCGCCACCTTCCCAAAAGAAGAAACGACTGACGTTCTATGGTTAACTCGTGAAGAAGAAGAAGCCAACCACCGCCCACAAAAGAACTTTCAGCTTTTCCTTATTAACTTGGCATCGCACTCCCTAGTTTTTTCTTTTAGAGTTAATCCACATTCTGCAAATTGTGGACTTAGCAATATTGAATATTTTGAATAGATCTGTGACACCGTCATCATATTTCAGTCTCTTTTGCTAAGCTCAAAACAGATTTATCGTGTCTTAGAGTTTTCACACAAAATCTAATTTGACTGACTTGACAGAAAGAACGTCGAAGACTTTAAAAATTATATATATCTAAATAATTAGTGCGATGAGTCTGTCTGTCCGTCTGTTTATATATACTAAAATTAGTTCTGCAGATTTTGAGGAATCGATCTGAAATTTTGCATACATTTCTTTCTCTCCAAGAAGCTGCTCATTTGTCGTAACTTCCGATATTGAACTATTATAGCATTTCAACTATATGCTTGATTGATACTGAACGATCGGAATCAAGTTAGTGTAACAAATACTTTGTATTTTTGAAGGGYACTGTAATACATTTTTCTTGTTTTTCCGAGATTAGTGACGAGTTTTAATACGAAAAAAATTAAAAACTTGTTTTCTTGAAATTTTACGTTACCAGTCGAATTACAGCAATGGAAATATTAAAAATGCAAAGTTTAAAATTTTCAAAAGRGCCCCTGATATCGAGGGAGAACCAATGATAGCCATTGAGAATCACTGACAAGATTGCGATATAATTGTTCAATATCTTTTAAAGAGCGAYAAATCTGTAAAATTGTATATTTATAGCTCATAATCTTTGTTGTTCTTGTAAATAAAGGAAAAAAATTTCAATGTTAAATATTCATATGAAAAGTTGAATGGAAACTTGAAAAAACATACATACAGCGGCAGTGTAAAATGTAACAATTCAGCCGACAATAAAATGATGCTCACCATGAAGTTACAAAAACAAAGGTACAATAGATAAAAAATATAATTTTTCCATTCGAAATTTAGTTATTAAATACAGAACCAAATAAATTCGAGAACATCTTAAAGCATGCCCCTTATCTTTGCTACATAGTTAGCAACTGGTTGTAACTGATTGCGATAAACTTCCCGAATTTACCGGAACTACTAATTCAAATGAGTGCTATAATAATGAGTCAACAATAAAAATAACGGCATTCATTCRTAAAACTACGAGCAATGTTGCCACTCAACGCAGCATTTAATAKATGAGCATTTGTAGCTTCTCTACAATAAAAACAAGAGCGTGCAAAGGTGGCACAAAATTTTCGTGATCTATTTTTATCAACAAGAGCTATTAGAAATCAAAAGCAGAATAATATACATTTTTTTTTAGAATTTCATTTAGTAAGTGATGGATACTGGATATGGAGGCAGAGCCGAGGTCSTCGTAGACGTCTCAAAACTTTTCTGCAATTTTGGTTATATGCACCTAAAAGTGTCCTTCCCCACAAAATAACAAAATTTAGTCCGAAAAATGTATTGCCTATATAATCATTTGGCTCCCATTCGACCCCTGCCCCCGACAATACTTTGTAACTTTTTTATAAACAATCTTGCTTCCATTATAGGCTGAATACGCGATGGAAGTGGGAATATTTTAATTAGATTTCACCTTCGATAGCTGAAATAGCAAGACTTCAATGAAAATAATTGCGTACGTCCCCCGGAGGCTTCTACGATGTACGTGTGCTWTATCTTACATTTTAGCTTGCAACACTATGTATATGCACAAGTATATATRTATGAATTTATAAGTACTATAAATGCAGGGGTGTGAGTAAAAAGTTTGGTGCGAACCTTCCCATTTACCCGCTTTTGTGAAACATGAAAGTAACAACAAATTGAATACACCGTCTCGTGAAATCATTCCATCCAATTTGGGCATATCTCAAGCGAGCGAAATGGAGTACTTTCAATTGCGGCATTGATGTCGGCGGAGAAGGCAAATTAATTCCACCATCGAGGCTATGGAATTTCATTGGATTCTATGCTTACAAGTCTACGTACAAATTTAGGTGCTTCTTATCAACGGCGTTAAGATTATGAATTCACTTACAAATATACTTACATACATAATTACCGTTCCTTTGTAGCAGGTTAATTAAGCAGTGTCATCTACAGCCAACAGAAATGATTGAGYACTGTAATCTGCAACGCTCTGCCACAAACATCAAGTAAAATGAGACAAATTCCACTTAGAATAATAAATGACGAGTTATGAACGAGAAAATACCGTATTAATTAGCATAGCAGCGATTTTTAATGAACATAAGTCATTTTAGGTTAATCAGGAATTATGGATAAGCATAGTACAAACCTTTCCAAATAATTTCTAAAAATTTCTAAGCAGCAATCCGCTTTAATTCACTTTATGAATTGGTCTTAACAATTTACTGCATAATATTAATATAAAACAGCTCGAACTATAGCAGGATTATTTATTAAAAGTTATATTGTAGATGCGCTATAAAAATAACCGGATATTTTTCTAAAATCATCTGGTAATGTGGAAAGACAATATAAACAGTGTTGCTATAAAACACAGTACTTTTGGATTTGTACAGATAGTGAGAATGAGCCGAGAAACAAGAAAATCAATTGGAAAGATATTGAAAATCACCCATAAAAATGGACCATTTCAAAGCCAAAGCTGAGGAAGCGTTGACGGCGAACCACGTCCATGACGACCATCATTAGCAATTGGTACCTGAGAATCGGCGATTAACAGTCAGAGATCTTACTTACATCGTTGGGATTTCGGATGGATCATTTGAGCCTAAGAAATCTGAAAACGCAATTGGATAGAAAAACAGCGACTACCAAGATATCATGAAACATATTATTACTAGCGACGAGTCTTGGATCTATGCTCCCGATCCAGAAACAGACTATCAATCGTGGAAAAGGTGGGCCGAAGTCGAGAACATYACGTCAAAGTAGGTCAAAAATCAAGGTCATGTTGACAGTTTTCTTCAATAATCGAAATGTGCTGCGAGAATTCCTTCCGACCGGACAAGTTATCAACAAGGAATACTATTTGAGTATTATGTGTCATTTGCGCGAACGTTTTCGTAAAAA
>NW_017536830.1:168124-170008 GCF_001853355.1 Bactrocera latifrons | reverse complement strand
CGACTGGCGCGCTGTTGTTAACTCGGCTATAATCGCGTAAGCGGTGTTTACGCCAATCAAGAAGAAGAAGAATACTATAAACGAGCCCCGCATATGATTCTCGGCAAGAATGTACATTGCTGTGAGCATAAATTTCGCCTAAATATTTATGTAACAAAGGTTAGTAAGCTTAGCGTTACAAAAGCTTATATTTTTTGCTCGATTCCATGAAAAGTTTCACTGAAACTGATGGCATCATAAAATTTACAATAAAAGTTGTAAAAAGCAATAGAAAGCCATTAAAGGCTCGTACTGAAAAGGGTCATTGTCACTGTGAGGAAGAAATTGACATGATAATCAGGGTCTTTGTTGCTAATGTTGACAACGGTTTATGGATCTAAAGTAGAGTAAAAATAATCAATAAAACTAAGTAAATTTCGGAGTCTTCAACCTCCAGCATGCCTTTTATATAAGAAAAGTTTWGTAATGCAGGAAGTTTTTCGTAAATATAATTCCTCGTCCATTGTGAACTCATTATTATTTTCAGGGCTGTTTAAACTATTTATTCMTAATAAAAGTTGAACACCACAATAAAATAGAGTATTGTTTATCTTGAAGCAGGGTATACATTCTATATAGTATTTACCATTTCAAATTGCTACAAATACCTACMATTAATTGACTGACGCTAACAGGACTAATTTTCTGTTTTTGGTATGGGATTCATTCATTCCATTTCTTGTCYTTGCAACGATATATTATCATGGGCATAAAGCCGATTTAAGACCTGAATGGGATCTTCGGACAGTTTTCACATCCATAGTCAGACCAATGACCGATCAAACTCAAGTTTTAATGTGAAAAACTTGTATTTGACAAAGAATTTTCACGAAATTTTATCTACATTATCATTCAAAGCTTTACCACAAACTTCGAACATATTATACAGATCAGACAACTGACCGATGTAAATGAGAACAAAGATATGTTATGTTATAAAAAAYGTACCTTGATGGATACTATAGTTTGGGTGCAGCCGAAGCAAAATTTTTTTCCTGTTTTTTTAGTTTTCACACCGTTGCAAAAACAGGTATTGATACCTTTGGACAGCTGTTTAAAATGAATTTCAATTTAAATGTCTAGAGAGCGTGCCAGTGAGCTGATTTCATCTGATTATAAAGTAGGCGTAAAAGCTACTAATACTATGGACAAAAAATRGTAAGATTTTTTCATAAAATGAAAATTATTGATTTATGTTTCAAAATCTATATTGTCTCCCTTGGCCCCAACACACTTGTGCCAACATTTTTTCCAATCCTAGAAATAGTTCTCAAAGTCAATTTCCTGAATGGCTTTTATTGCCCTTAGCTAATCATGTTTAATGTCTTCAATTGACTMAAAATGACAAGATTAACAAAAAAACAGACAGTTTGGTCAATCAGAAGAAATTCGGTGTGCACATTGATTTTTGACTTGCTTTGACGTGTTTTTTTCGGCTTCGGGAAATCTTTGTTACGATTTTCGGCCGATTGGTCGTCTGTTTTCAGGTCGTAAGCAGAGATTCAGGACTAATCGCCAGTAATTATATGTTCCGTGACATGCTGATAGTCGCAAAGCATTGTTTCACACATGTTAACCCACACTGTTTTTTGAAAAAATTTAGTGGTCTTGGAACCATCGTGCTTTCTATTTTGTTAGGCCGAAATGATCTTTCAAAATGGATTTCACTGATTTTTCTGATATTGCAAAGATGCCGGTAAGATCTCTGATCAATCATCAGTTYCCTTATTTTATTGACGTGTTGACCATCAGTTGATGTTGATTGACTCCTGAACGTAGCTCRTCGTCAGCACGTTCTCGACCATGTTTGTATAATTTGTACCACTAAAAAGCATTTGCTGGCGA
>NW_017536830.1:144147-167864 GCF_001853355.1 Bactrocera latifrons | reverse complement strand
ATCCACATAGTTTAGTTCGAAAATGTATTATTTTTGAAATAGGAATAACACATCTGCTATAAACACAATAACTCAATTTATACACATRATTTGGAACGAGCTGTTAGATCGGTGTAGCGACTTGGCCATCTGTACCCAAGCGGATATACATTCACTTAATCATTTCGCTCCTTTTCACGCACGTTCAAATCCATTTTTGTTAAATTTRTTATCCCTTTACCCTTCGCACACGCGTTGCCGTAATGCATCACTTATCTGACACAGTTTATCTCTTAAGAGTTACATTTAACTCTTCCCATAACCCTTTTGTTGAGTTTGGTTGGCAAAACTTGAAACCCATATTTAATAAATTGAAATTGATGACTTTTGCAGTTTCTTAAAATGTCTTGCTTAATACTCTCGGGTGATAAAATACTCCTACGTACRTTGCAGTAAATATTAACGTGTTTTATTTGTTTTATAAAAAAATTCCTTCCAAAATAAAGTTCATACGACTGAACGCAATCTTAATTGAAGTATATAAGAGTACATCGTTCTGAAGTTATGTAAGATTATATACATAYATATATAAGCGARTATTATAATATAATCTGCGTAGATATAGATAAACGAAGGGCTTGAATCAGAAGCTCAACTGACAGAGTAGCGCCGTGCCTCGCTCGATCCAATGTGATGGATTGGTGTTTGGATTGCATTCCAGCAGCATGGCAACGACAAAATTAGTGCTATGYCCAGTAGTAGAGAGTACGCCGCGACGTTCAGCAGTTTTATACAGAGGGCAAAGGTAGACGTGACTCTCTTTGAGATCGCTACGCTTAACTGGTTTCATCCAAATCAATGGCATGCGATCAAATAATTCGCGAGGCCTTGATTCTGCTAGCCAATTACCACCACGATCCCAGCAAGCACCTTCTAGGAAGACACCATATACAAACACACCATCGGCCGGCGGTGTTATGCCTTTTGTTTCATCCTCCTCTAAGCGCAGCACCTCATAGTCGAATACCAACAAATCGATTGGTATAATATAYTTACGAGCGAAATTCTGCTGAGCACCAGTGAGAAAAGCCTGGGTGAAGAAGAAGCCAGAGAGCCAAAATGTTGACGGTGGACCATCATCGAACCATTTCTAAAAAGTTAAATAATTTTGTAATTTTTTCTGTGTTGCATAATAAATATAATATTTTCATTTTATTAATTTGACATTTAGAATTTAAGCTTTAAATACAGTTGGCATTCCTAATAAAAACATGAATTTGGGTTTAACGATTTTTAATTCCAACTTCAGTGATCTCAGATTTTGTAGTACAATTCAGATACCTCCAATCATAGCAACGATTACCTCGAACGGTTTGCCAAATTCTCTAACGTGTTTAATATACAACGGAGATCTCATCGCAAAGGGTCTGGAACTCCAGCAAAAACTTCAAACTTCAAAAATTAACCGTATTATTCTCGGAGGAAACCCGGTTCATTTATAGGAGAAAGCAGACCCCGTTTATTTCTACTGCTAATGCGTCTCCACAATTCGGACGAATGTTTTTAAATTTTGCGGTTTTTTGTAATAAGAAAAATGGTCTTCAAAAAGAGCACAAGTGGAAAGGGTTGGGTTAGGTTAGGTAAGATGGCTGATCGAAGATCACACGTGGCCTGGTATAAGTAGTCCTTTGTGAAAACATAAAAAAGAAGAACTCCTGTGCTCAGACTTATAAATTAGCAAACGCTTAGTAACCAATACAAATTTTCAAGCTTCCACGAAGTCCAGCTACTAGTAGTATAACACAAGAGAATGCGGGAGCACCCACTTGCTCTATCGATTGCGATTCTAGGGTGCCTTTCATTGCTGGCTCATCAACTTTACAATTTCCTGCGATTCCGCTATGGCCCGGCTCATACTCATACCAGTTTTACCAACCCTGAACGCACTGTAAATAAGTTCAAGGCTAGTATCGCCACTCTGCTATCTGACTGAGTGGTCATTTCTCTAAAGGAGGTTGTACTCCAGAGCAGCACATCTACTGCTACCTTAATGGCTGCAACCTCGSGTTGGAATACTACTGTGACCAAGTTTTAATTTATACTTCGCATGTTTTTCGAATCGGTAAATTTTGTAGTTAGTAACATCTATGCTAAATTCCATGTCAAAATATTTATTAGTATTTGAGATATGCGTCGTTTTGTGAGGCTTTCGATATTTACTATGKCTGAATTTACTGAACAAAGAAGTGTCATAATACATCATCTCATACTGCATTGATTATTCGTGATCTTTTCGCCACATTTTTAACTAAAATCGTGCCGCTTTCGCCTGATTTACCTTCTTGTAACTTCTGGCTATTCAACAAACTCACATGACCACTTCGAGAACACCGTTTTGACTCAATTGAGGATATAAAAGCTGAATCGAAGAAGGCTCTGATGAAAATCACGACGGAAGATTTTTCCAAGTGCTTTGATGGCATAAGTGCATTGCAGCGCAATATTATTTTGAAGGAGACAAAATTCACCYTTCAATCTGATCACAATAGTRCACTGCAATARTCAGGAAGTCTGAAGCTGGAGTTCATATAGAGAGCTCCTCTTCCCCCAAGCACTGACCCACTACGCAGCCATATACCTTMCGGCGTTGTCTACGGCTACTATGTTCAAAATACTGTTAAAAGTATGTTTAAAATGTAAAGACATAACACGGACAGAATCTGACAATTCTTATAATGTTTAACCTATTTTAGTATTTTTTAAGCAACAGAAGACGAAAATATTTAATCAATTACCTATTTTACTAAACCCTTAAATATACATACATAAGTACAGTACTCCACGCCTAACGCCAAACATAAATTAACGAATACTGCTTTTAATTATAACAATTAATCTCGCACAATTGACTAACATCGAAAATGAGATTATTAAGAGAGGTGGGCAGAAAAAAATTTTAGAGCAAACTCACAAGGCCTCAACCTAAGTCGATGCTACTACAGTTAAGGTCGATTCTTTTGGTCTCTTCAGAAAATTGTTAACTTTCCCGCGCGATACTTAATCGACTACTTTATCATGGCAACATCAACAAATCGGATAATTAAAGTAGGTTTTAAAAAGGCAATATGAAATTTGACCTAAGCTAAGAAAATTAGCTTAGTCCTTTTAAACGGGAAACACTGTATTTTATATGAACTCACATCAAACGTTTACAATAACATTGCTTGGCAACGCAAACTAGTTAGCTGTGTTCGCCCAGGAATTCTTACCTGCAAAAAGCTCAAACGTTGCAGAAAATCATTAATGTAGCTTCCTAGTGGTTTTAAGCTTGGATACGACTTGCCAGCCCACATCGCTGGTATTTTGCTTATCAGTACGCTACGATAAACAGCCTCCATGGCAGCAGACATCACAACGAGACCTGTGGCAAAACAAAAATTGAAAATGCACTTTATAGAACGCATGAAATAAGGAAAGATCGAAGAAGTAGTAAACAAATTTGCGTATATTTGTGATAGCAAATAAATGTGAGAATATTGTAGGTACTTTGGGCGCAAAAGCGTCGACTCAAGTAAATAAATAAAAATCGGTTATAGCACGARTGCGTGTAAGATACAAATTATCGATTTATATACATGGAGTTCACTAGTTTTCGAATTTCTAATTTGACATTAACAAAGAATATTTTTATAAATTTTTCAGGAATCAAAAATAAACTATAAATAAAATCAGCCAAACTATGGCGCAACCCAACCATCAAAAGCTTGCGAAACGCATGTTTAAAAGCGKTAACGACGCGGAATGCTCGACAGCTGATGAAAAAAGCGATCTGAAGACGTTTAAGAAYGCACGGAATAAAGCTAACACCGCTAAGATGTATGCAAGACACGAGTACTCGAAAGAACCTGGTCTGGAGAACTACGCATTCCGCAAGGAGTTAACAGTTAAACCGAGCGACTACGACCGTAGCTCGCTAATATCTGGTTCAACCGATTCACTAAGTTATTCCTACAATCGCATTTCAACGCGCTTGCGGGGAGGTATTTTGTTGTTATCATTTTGTTTAGTAATTATTTTTGCTTAAACTGTTTCCCTTAGGCGTCAACAACCCGGCCGAACGGCGTGTGACGAATATTGTWACTGCACCCAGCGAATGTAAATCCAAAGCACTGGGTTTGAATCACTTTACACCAGACACAAAAGTCAATGTTCTCGAAATGAAGTTGAATCTTTCTACCGAAGTAGAGAATAGTCCTGCTCAAAAGTATGCTTATTGCAAATATTTTGAAGAGATTAAGGAGAAAAAGGTCAAAACTCGAGGAACGCAATCATTATATCGGTAAGCACATGTATTTGAGTTCATAACTTTACATTATGAAGAGTTATTGTCTCACTTTCTCTCCAGTGAATCGTCCGCTCAAACTTTGCCCTATCTTCCTGAAGTTTCGAATAACGAGCATGATTTAGAGCAAATAGAGCTTTTCAAATTACCCACCATTTTGCCTGGTGATGGCCCTCCCGGTTTATATCAAGTCGAAGTACTTGAACGAGCGCGTAAGCGTTGGGCTTTCGCGCGAGCACTGAAAGAAAATCTGAGACGTCAAATTGAGGAAGTAAAGCAACAAGCCAAACTGTCGGGCGATAGTGTTGTRTTACAGGCTTTCGAATGGGAACATTGGATAGAGCGCGAAGAGTATATACAAGAATGCCAGATGTTACGACTCGAAATACTCATTGGCATGTTCAATAAACGAGAAGAGAAAATGCATGCCACCTCAAAAAAACGCATTGAGTGCAGCTATGAAGAAATACTCGCACGCCGTGATGCTTCGTTGCACAAGAATCAGGTGGAATATGAAAGAGGGATTCGACAACTGGAGATCAAACGACGCCGTGTACCAAAGTGTTGGCGCAAAGAGAATATTGTTAGCCAGCTCGGTAGTCCGAGCTCGGAGTTTTATGGACCACAGTTGCGCTACGGCGTCAACCCGGCACGMAGACACTTTCTTGGTGGTCGTAAGGAATTTGAAGCGCGTATGGATGATTTAGAAAAGCGTGCGGTTAAATTTACAAAGCTGATATGTCCGTTTGCAAAGCTTAAAGAATGGGCTAAACCCAAGCAACGGCTTTTGGAAATCGAGCAGAATTTCTGCTCGGATGAGAATCTCCAGAAAATGTATGAAACCCTAACGGTAAGTAAAAAGTATTATTATTTACGGAGTAACGTTTTTTAAAATTTACGATCTTTTAGAGTTTACGTAAAAAAGCTGTAAAGCAAAAGATCATACCAAAATGTCTTATCCAGAAGACCAAGCCGGTTTTAATAAATAAAGTTGTATCCAAATCAGAGTACAGTATGGAAACCAAAGTCGAAGAAGACGTTGAAGTTCACGAGAACCCAGAAAAGAAAGCTAGCGAAGGTGAGCTTAAACGCATTGAAGACCGGAAATTCCGACAATCTGTAGAAGATAAAAAGCAACGAGCACAATATCTTTTGCAGGAACTTTATAATGAGGAAGTCGAAGGCATGGTTCAAGAGTATGAAGGTTGCACAATAGGGTGGATTATGCGTTTCTTGTCAGAAGAAATGAGTCGCTTGCAAGAGCAACGCCTACTACATTATATCACAATGTTAGCACAAAAGGAGCGTTGGCGRCGTGAAGCGGCCGAAGCTGGGCTGCGACAGAAAGAAAATAATATGCGTAAAATATACGAAGAAGTCTACAAGGAAACCATGGATGTTTGTCTTATTGGCCGCAAATATCTGAATACGATTTTAGATACAGATATACCGAATATTGCCCATCATAAAGCAGAAGATGAAGTATTAGATATGGCACGAACCATCGACATAGACATACAACGCTGGTTAGATTCACTGCATGACATACAAAACCCACTAAATTATAATTCGCTACGCTATAAACTCAAGAAGATAATGTTTCCTGATTTGAATGAAATCTTGAAGCAAATAGAAATTAAACAGATGTTACATAATATTATCGAAGAAGTGCTTTTCGATAAAGTTTTCACAGCTTTGGAACCTTACGATATATGTACATTCTTGGTGAGAGAACTGGTCGATCGTCTCATCGATCTCGATTTGTACTAYTTTAGTTCAGAAGAAACTTCAAATTGTTCCTGTCTAGCTTGCGAATGTGGAGAGAATGAACGTGAAATAAGAGCTCTCTTACGAAAATTGATACGAGGTGCTGTGCCTGGTCGGCGGTGGAAAACACCACTCGAACGCACAGTCAAAGAATTGCTAGTTGATTTGATCAAAGACGTGGTTGAAGTCACCAATACCAGAGGATCAATATTCGAAAGTGATAGCTGGACTCGGTTTTGTAAATTACAGTTATCTCCTTCGCATATGGATTTGCGTCATCCCTCCACCCACGCCCTAAAAGCTCCTTCATCCACGACTTCTTCGTCAACTTCTATTAACTTTTTAACTGATGTGCATGTACATGCAGAACATGAACGATTTTGGGCGGAAAGTGAATTTTCATCTTTAGCTAAAAACAGGGAGGACATATCCACTGTCTTTCAGTATATGCCGGAATCCGTAAGTAGCTTGAATATATAGTAAGATTCATATATTATTGATGTTTAATGATACTCATTTACACATCTCATTTTAGTTTTACTATGATCCAGCGGAGACTGCCGACACGGAACCAGACACATTACCAGCAAAATTCTTAACTGAAATCTACAAAGAACTTTTACATTTCATTGGACCTGAGGATGAAAGCGATGATATGGAGCAAGCTGAAGATAGACAGAGTACCAGCAGAAGCAGCCAAAGTCGTAAAAGCAGTGCTGGTGGCTTGCGAAGTATAATGGATGAAGTATTTAGAAAAATATCAATACTTGAAAACGAAAGTGAAGCTATTGAGACTGTTGAACGTTCCATATCTTCAGAAGTATCCATGCGTGCACCTGTTAAAATAGAGGAGGATGAAATCGCTGATATCTATCAAAAATCACTACCACTTGAGCTAATCACTGATCAATCAAGTGAACGATTTTCTTTCCAATCTTCTGGTGAGAGTATTGAAGAACCGTCATTGCATGAGTTCGAGTTCACCACGAGTAAAKCAGTAAAGGTCGCTTCAAAAACACCATCAATAGATGAGTTGCCGGAATTAGTAGYACAACCAGAGGAAGCAATGAAATCAGAAGAAGAAGCGCACTCAGAAAAGCATTCCGGGCGAGGCAGTGATATAAGCAAGAAATCCTCTCTACGTAGTCAACGTGAAAGTGGTAATGTCCCGTCACGTGTACGGATCAGTGAGAAGTCGGTAATAGCTGAGTTTAAAAAATCGCCCTCGCAAATAAGTGTTGAAAAACCGGCAGGAACGCGTGAGTCTGCTCATGTCCGTATCAGTCAGCAAATCTTTCAAGCCGAAGACAAGTCAGASGCTGACGAACAGCGCAGTTAATCAATTATTACATTCGTATTTGTTATATATTTTTTACAGATATAAAACGATTTTTGTGAATATTCTCTACAAATAAAAATATATTTTCAATTATTTCCTTAACATCTACTTGTTTCTTTTAGAAAAAGTGCCTGTCAGTGATACCGTAAGATACTTTTTGTACTCTCTCGGTRTTACTTTACCATGTGTAAATCCAGCACCAATTAAGATATCCGAATATAATATTACGACTTGTTAGTGAGATTGTGACAATGAGTGAAATCGGACCACAACYACGCCTGCCTCCCACATTACACAATTTTGAATTTCATAAATTCACTTCACAGTACAAATTAAGTACCAATGAAAATGCCCGGATGAAACATTGCAGTTAACTTCTCAAGCCCGCAGACACCGAAAAAGTGTATCCCTGTGCCTACAGTTGGCTTTTCGCGAATATGTCAGCCAATSTRTGAGTACTRCTGACATTTGGAGCGAATATTTTTSTGATAACATTGTAAATAGTATTAGAAATGTAGTAATGTCGGATCAATAGTTCCACCAACCCAAATATTCCGAAACGAAACAAACAGATCAGGCAATACCTTATTAAAAATATCACAGTTTCGGTACCTGAAACMTGAAAATATTTCCTCGACTCTTATCCTTTCGAGATTAGATCTTATAATTGTATTAAGCCCCATCTTGGTTCTTCCTCACTTGTTTCAAGTTATAAAGTTTTGGAAGATATTTTGCCAGCTTTGAGCCTTGCACATTGTGAGAGTATAAAAAGTCAGATTACACCCGAATCTTAGACCTTCCTTACTCTTTATTTTTCAGTTTGTTCCCTCCTTTGACAATACAGGTATTTAAATGTTAAAAGATCGTAACTTACCCTTTATTCCTTTGCGCAATGTTATCAAACTGGTACGAATAGTGCCGAGTAAAACATTGAAACGTGTCATCTCCTGCACAAGTACCGTATTCATACTCTGATGGTAGCTTGTTGGATAGCGAGATATGGCTGCGTCGCGATCAAAGTCTTTTGGTAATTTATTTARTATGTCTGTGGCAACATTCGTTACCACTTCTTCTGGCGTTAAAGCTTTCYTGCCTTCACCTTCATCGCCAGCTGACGAGGCACTTGTGTCCTTAATAAAAAAAGGGGGGATATAAGGATCGGTTGGGACAGTGGGTAGGAAAAGGTTCTCAGGGTAACGTTTGGACAAGGTTTCAACAAAKAAACTATGCGACTTTTCTAACATCTATATTAAAGAGAGCAACAATTTTAATTTTGATTTTCAAAGCTAAGGTGACTACCCGAAATAGTATACTTACACGACGCTGATAAAAATCCTGTTATATAACAGTTATAGGCTTAGTACAAAGTCACGAAAATATAACAAATAGAAATTAATGAACTTACCAAACGMTCCTGGGAAGGCATTTAGTTTCAATAAAAATGCAGTTTTTGAAAAATTCGAAACATCAAAATATACATAAACTTACTAATATACAAAAACGATAAACTAATACAATATTCCCTGATCTAATTCGTTATAGACTCACCTGGGTCAACAGCGTATGACTCAATAGCATATCCGTCTCATGTTGGTCCTTCATTATGTCGGCGTTTGCATGGAACCCGAATATACCGGGTGCGGTTTGTATAGGTAACTCTCGCGTATAATTCAAATACAGTTCTAACTCCTTAAAAACTGGTATACAATATATCTTTTCATCGTCGAAGTAATGACGATTTTCTAGATCCAATACTTTAGGACTATAATAGATATTCAATATGGTTTTCAAAGTTCTTCTGTCCCAATCATCGGTGACACGTCCACCGTAATTGCATTCGCCGGTCAAATATCGCAAAGCGTCGTAATTCACACCCTCATATTGATCCAGAAACATTTTCAACTGCATTAAGCTTATACGCAAATCGGTCTCGTTGAATTCATAAGGAATATTCCAGCCGATAGGACCAAAGTAGCGTCGCTCTTGTATGACAGCGTGGAAGAAGCACAACGAATATATCAATTGTTTGAAGGTCTGTGTCTGTTTACATGACTCGAACCACTCTGGATCACTAATGGGATCGCTTAAGAGCGAACGCGTTATATTCGAACGTAAGCCTTTTGGCGGCTCGTTTGTCATTTTAATGCCGTTTTGTAGCACAACAACTGGGAAATGATCGGCTGGGTATGAAGTGAGCCAGAGACGAAAGTCTGGATGTGTAGCATCAGGCACCAAATTTTCGCACACTTTTTCCAGTGTTGGCATAAAACTCTTGGCCAAGTGACAATTCTGTAGCACTACCCAATTGCCGAGTTTAATGCCGTCGTCTATCATTTTTGTCGCAATAGGCCCCTGTCCCTGTCCAAGGGAGAGCGAAAACAAGCGATTTGTACCAAATCCTTGTTCGTCAGCGAACTTCAAAAGCGTCGCTGTGGGGTCCGAGCCAGGAGTTAAGATGAAAATAAGTGGTATGCAACAATGAGAATCCGAAAAAGAGGCCATCAGATCAAATTGCGGTGGATCGACGAATTCAAGGCCCAATTGTTCTGAAATAAAGAGAGAGATTTCACATAAATAAATTATTTAGTATTTTTCTTTTTTTGGTTGCATAAATTAAATTTTTGTGTTTGTGTTCAGATAAATATCTAAAAATAATCAATTTTAACACTATTTACCAATTTTAAATTGTACAGCTGACACAGACAGAGCATACTAAAGTTATGGAGGGAACACTTCTCCAGCTAGCTAAAAGCATAACACCAGGAGATGGTGAAACCGATTCTCTAATCGATGACGATGGAGCAGACTTCCATTGCTCGACCATGAAGAATTTCTAATAGCTATTACCCGTCTGAAGAACAACAAACCGACGGCGGCCGATGGATTGCCGGTCCAKCTATTCAAATACGGCGGCGAAGAAGCATGCATCAGCTTCTTTATAGAATATGGTCGGACGAAAGCATATCCGACGATTAGAATTTAAGTGTGCTCTACCCAATCCACAAAGAGGCAAACCTCACAATCCGCGCCAACTACCGTGGTATAAGCCTCCTCGAGGCTATCGAGCGTATTGTGTGAAAGATTACAGCCCACCGTCAACGAACTGATTGGATCTTATCAGTGTAGCTTTTGGCCTGGAAAATCAACAACTGATTACATCTTAGCCATGCAGCAAATTTCGAAACAGACCCAAGAAAAGAGAATCGACACGCATCATTTATTCGTTGACTTCAAAGCTACTTATGATAGCACGAAAAGGTGCTGCCCTTATGCCACTATATCTGAACTTCGTATCCCCGCAAAACTAATGCGCCTGTGTAAACTGATACCAAAAACTCTGTTAGGATCGGGAAATACCTCTCCAAGCTGTTCGATAACAAATGAGGCTTAGGACGAGATCATTTGACAATTCCCTTTCGCCGACTTCATTAATCTACTCTTAGAGAAAATACAATAATTCAAGCTGCAGAACTAAAAAGTGATGGAACCATCTTCTATAARAGTGTAGAGCTGCTGGCGTACGGCAATGAAATTGAAACACCGTTAGTTCTGCTTTCTCCAGGWTGGRTARGCGAAAYATCTCAACTGTATGAGATATACGAAGGCATTGACATAGTTGGACGAAAACACTCCAGCTCTGAAAGTATTCGACGCAGTACCCGCCGGAGGAAGTAGAGGAAGAGGAAGACCTCCACTCCGTTGGAGAGATCAGGTGGAGAAAGACCTGGCTAAATTTAGAATCTACAATTGGCGCCAAGACGCGTGCTGTTGTAAACTTGGCTATAACCGCGTAGGCGGTATCTATTCCATGAAATAAGAAGAAATTCTGTCCAATTATATAGTCAGTTGTGGACTTTACGGACATCAAATTAATTTCATAAATATGTTGGTATTAGTAAGTTCCAAGCATATTTAACTATACTTATACGTTATTCTTTAAACAGTTGTATTTTATATTCTCATAACTTACCACCAACAAATTTCATTACTGCTGGAACCAATTTATCCGAGCGGAAGACGCGTAATAACAGTAACTTCTGGAATAATGTCAATTTAGTCGCCCATGGCTGTGGTATTGCAGCATTGTCTTGTGGCGTTTTCGAGTCAAAGAATAATTTCCAATCACTTAAATTGCTAGTGACATGTTCACGTAATCCCTTGAAATTGGGTAATTCCGAGAGACGGCAAATTTCATTCCAACTATTAACGCCTAACCAGCGGGCGGGGTTTGCATGGGGATTATCCAAACCAATTCCACCAGTCAGCAGGAACATCCATTCGGCATTGTCAATCAAGTTTTCAGCTTTCATAAGGTTTATGTTCAAAATCAATGAAAACAGCAACTTATCCTGAAATAAATTGAAACGAAAGAGACGCAGGAAATAAAAAGAGTGAAGAGTATATGGTATATGGTATATACAACGGAAGTTAATAAGTGTACATGTCTCGTTTAAAATATATGGAAGTACTTAGGATATTAAATATTGATTAAGTTCACAAGATGTACATATGAAACAATAACCCAATACTGAAGTAAATACCGAGCTGAATACGTATATATGTACATATGTATGTACACGCATATAAGATTAGAGTTAATTCAATTGTCAAATTGCACCATAAAGACACATATATGGGTATATACATATAATATAAATATATATTTGTTTCCATACATATTTACCACCTTAAACTGGCGGCTACTGTTTACACACAATCTGATACTAATGATATCAATACAAACATATCCCCCGCCATTGACCGAGATAATGGATTGTAATGGCACAGCAAAGACCGATGTAGCACGAGTCGATAAAGAGCAGAAAATTAATGAGATACATTTAACCAAAAAAAATATAAGTAAATAAGGAAAACGACCAACCACGGAGTGAATAAGTAGAATAATGTACACTATAGGGAATATCTGTACACAATATTTAACATTTATTTTTCATCGCACACGCTTTCTCGGACTATATATATTAAAAAGTATGGAGTTAGTCCAAACACAGATCGAGCCATATACCATAGAATTCGCAGTAATTTATAAATTATGTAACCAAAAAAAAGATTTATTTTATTTGAAAAATTAAACAAACGGATTTGGGAAACATCAACTTAGCTGTCAAAGCAACAGTGTGAAAAGAAAACAAAGGTGGTTTTTATTAAAAATGTGTACAATTTGGGCGTGTGTAATATTAGCTTATGAAAACCGATCATAAAATATGAGGGTTGCCTTTATATTTCGAGATTAGAGAACATAAACAAATATTAATTATTGGCTAAACGAGAAAAGCCTCCTCCTAGAGCCGCCACAGCAACCCAGCTCTACACAAAGTCACAACACTGTCACACTTCAATTCACCACACCAACCACTCAAGAGATTATTATTATTCAGAAAATTCTACTTCAAGATCTATAGACACGGGAATAAAAGTAAGTCATTCGGTGCCAAGTCAGGACTTTACAAGAGTTGTTCTGGTTAGGACATGTCCAATGCTTCGTGTGCAAACAATTTTTCTTTAATTCTGCTTATCTAGAAACACTCATATAGTCGTCTGCTGTTTACTTTCGGTCTTATGCGCATAAATCCAAGATTCATCATCCGTGTCCATGTCATAGACGTATTTCAAAGCTCCACTATGGTATTTTTTGCATTTCCCCCAACATATCGGCAAAAAGTCACTTTTTAAGCGATTAACAAATTGTATGAGATCCAACGTGAACAAAATTTTTTACAGTCAAATATTCAACAATATTGAAAGCAGGCTGATCTCACCAATCTCATGATAGGTCACATGACGATCTAGCAATATTAGTTTGCGCACAGTTACGCCCTTCACGAAATCGCTCTTGGTGTAATCTGCTTTAACGCAAAATTAAATTAAGTTCACCGATGCTGTGTTGCTTAGTTAATCCATGTCGAAAGTCGAATTTTCTGCCGAGATGAATATTTTAAGTTACTGTAACACAATTAGCTCACGCAAGTCAAAAGGTTCTGAGTACGTCAGAAATCAAAACATCAATCTTTTCTATATATGAGTTGCAAGGGCTAACGCAATACCATAATTGCTTGTCGAATCAGTACGAATTAATTTGAAACAGTTAAGGGCTAATGAATTTCTCTTCAGGGTAATTTGTGAACAATTGAACACATGCGTTTCTGTTGGTTCGCCTTGGCAATATGGAAGTAAAAGAAGATATATAGAGCGATTCGTTGATAGGCTTGTTATAATGAAACAAACCTTGGAGAATATGTAGTATTTAGTGCATATTATTTTAGTACGGGCTTTTAGTTAATAGGATTATGTACAGGTAAACTTCCTACAATGCGGTGAATAGGTTCCCGAAAAACACCGCGTTATAGGAAATCGCATTATAGGAGACACTAACTCCATACAAAAGTCAGATTTTGGTTCCAAAGTAAAAAAAAAAATTTTTTTAATACAATATTGGAATTTGTATAGTAAAAATATGTGCTTAATATATTTTTGTGTATTTATTTGTTGAGTCATAAGAACATACATATTATGTAATTTAATAACATTCCATTTACTTAAACAAAAACAAAAACAAAACAAAATAAAATAAAATTTCAATTMTACGTAAAATATTCAAGTTTAAAGATTTAATAAATTAAAGCCAAAATAGAACGATAACTTTCTACTCCCTCTCATCACTTAGTGTGATTTGTTTCGAATGTTTTGTTCGTTTCGGGCATTCTCTCGACGATTATTGGCTTGAAAAAATCGTGCATTGAAGTTTGTTTGCTCTTATTTCATTTCGCAAATCTTTATAAATTTCTTGATACGAAGCTAAATTGTTTTGAAGATTTCGTTTCAATACTTCTGCTCTGTCACTTAAAGGGTCGTTCTCCAAAATGTATTCCTCCAACTGCTTTGCCATATTTAAAACTTTCTCGATATTTTTTAGTGAAAAGTTTTTATTTTCAATATCGGAAAGATCGCCAGAACTACTCCAATTGATTCTTCATTTGTCATTGTCACTAAATCTGCTTCGTTTATTTCGTCGTCCGCAATTAATTCTCGAATATCAGCCATTGTTATTTTATCAAATCCATCACCTTCTATCATCTTCTATTGGTGTAGAAACAGTTCCCTGAACGTCTATTTCCGGTATTAGGGCTTTCCAACAAGCTTTTAATGTTGAAGGACGAATTTCTTTAAGTGACGTATATACAATTTCAACGGAATTTAAAATTGTAAATTGTTGCCAGACTTCTTTAACTGTAATATTTGCTGACTCCATCTTCTCTAATATTAAATAATAAGAATTTCCGAATGTAGTAAGCTTTTAATGCTTCTATTATGCCCTGATCTAAAGGCTGTAATAACGATGTGGTGTTGGGCGGTAAAAATTCGATTTGAACATCAGGAAATCAGTCGAATGGGATGGCGCACTATCTAAAAGTAGTAAAACTTTTAATGCTAAGTTCTTTTTTTTAGATAATTTTCTACGTCTGGAACAAAGCAATGATAAAACCAATCATTAAATAAACTGGCAGTCATCCATGATTTTTTGTTGGCTCTTCAATAAACTGGAAGGTTGTTTTTGTTGCATTGTTTCATACATCTTGGGTTTAATGATCGGTTAATAAACATTGGCTTGGTCATAAAATCACCAGACGCAATAATGTTATTCGATCTTTCGAAACTTTAAAGCCAGGAGCGTTTTTCAAAATAAAAGTTCTTGAAGGCATTTTTTTCACCACAAGCCTGTATCATCTGCGTTGAACACTTGTTCAGGTAAATAACCATTTTCTTTTATAATTTTATCGAACAATGCTGGATATTTTTCTGCTGCATCTGCGTCTGTGGATGCACTTTCTCCGTGTATTTTTGAATTGTGAAGTGCATTCCTTTTTTTGAGTTTTCCAAACCATCCATTACTAGTTACGAATTGATGATTGTCTTCATCGATTGACGATTGTCCTGTTTCCTTTAAACAATTAAATATTTTTAGTGATTTATGCTTAATCACATTCCCATCTAAGGGTATTCGTTTTTTTGTTATGTCTTCTATCCACACCATAAGCGATAGCTAAGTTTTCTCCATTATCTGCGGTCTAGGACGAGCAGTTTCGCGACTACACAGGACCCAGATGCTACCGAACTTCTAATTTTTTCTTCGTTTTGTTTGATAGTTCTTATTGTTTACTCATTTAAGTTAAAATGTCTAGCAATATCACTTATACTCTCTTGATTTTGAAGTCGATCCAAAATTTTTATTTTTAATTCAATGGATAAAAATTTACGTGTTAACGGCGTTTTTTTTCATTCGGCATTTTTGTGGCTACATTTAAAAATTTATTTGCATTTAAATAAAGTTTCATACATATAAATAAAATTTAAAAGAAACTTACTTATTCACCTTAAAATAATTTTATCAAAACTCTTTTACGAAAAAAACAACTGTTTCACAATTTTTTTATAATTTAACTGGAATCAACTGAATATTTTTTCAAAATTTTTTACAAACTTTAGATTGATGCTTTTATTTGCAATGCCGACAACAAACTAACAAAAAAATTATTCCACCAAATGAAAGCAGCATAAATCGTTGTGTGATGTTGGAACCGCGAGGAACCCCCTATTTATTTTTATACCCTGAACAGGGTATATTAAGTTTGTTACGAAGTTTGTAACACCCAGAAGGAAGAGTCGGAGACCCTATAAAGTATATGTATATATAAATGTCGAGCTGAGTCGATTTAGCCATGTCCGTCTGTCTGTTCGTCTGTCTGTATATATACGAAATAGTCCCTCAGTTTTTAAGATATCGTTTTGAAATTTTGCAAACGTCATTTTCTCTTCAAGAGGCTGCTCATTTGTCGGAACTGCCGATATCGGACCACTATAACAYATAGCTGCCATACAAACTGAACGATCRGAATCAAGTTCTTGTGTGGAAAACTTTCCCATTTGACAAGATATATTCACGAAATTTGGTATAGATTATTTTTTTATGCAACAATGTAATCTCTGAAGAAATTGTTCAGATCGGATTACTATAACATATAGCTGCCATACAAACTGAACGATCGGAATCAAGTTCTTATATGGAAAACTTTCACATTTGACAAGATATATTCACGAAATTTGGTATAGATAATTTCCTGAGCTAACAATGTAATCTCCGAAGAAATTGTTTAGATCGGTCAACTATAGCATATAGCTGCCATACAAACTGAACAATTGGAATCAAGTTCATGTATGCAAACTTTCACATTTGACGTGGTATCTTCTCAAAATTTGACATSKATTACTGCTTAAGGTAATAATATAATCTCCGAAAAAAATTTTCAGATCGGATTACTATGGCATATAGCTTCCATACAAACTGAACACATAACTACTAACAGAAATACACCTCTGAAGAGTATTTAGCTTCGGTGCAACTGAAGTTAACGTTTTTTCCTGTTTAATTTACATATTCGCTTGTCACTTTGCAAACACATGTTCGAGTGTAGGGTGGCAGTACTAAAAAAAAAGATAGATACCAAAGAATGAACAAAATGCAGGGAATTTTATTTGGGTAAAAATMGCGTTGTAAGAGTAGCGTTGTAAGAAAATGTCCGCATTTTGGGAACCGCGTTGCAGCAAACCTCGTTGTAGGAGGTTTACCTGTATTCATTTATTTGTATAAAATTTACATATACATTTTCTATCTATGTACATATATGTAAGACCGACAGACGAACGCAAGACAACTAGAAGTGGACGTAACTTTTAACAACTATTAAATGCGACCTTGCAAACTTGACGAACAGAATGACAAACAGACGAAGATGAGAAAAGAAACGGACGGTAATGCGTACTTCGAAAGAGGCAGTCATTTTATGGTCATCAAACCTAAAATACTATCTAACATACTTTATGGTAAATCTAATCTTAAATAAACCTAATTAAATAATTTAAAAATAAACCGACTTTGATCTAATTCAAACCTACATATATTTATAATATTTAAGTTTATATACGAGTATATGGCTCACATAAATATATATTCTAGATATTGCATTACTAAACATATGTATATGGATACAAATATAAGATATTTTGGAACCAATGGGTTATTGGAACTAAATTTGGGAGCGAATTTAAGCTCTAAAAACTTTAAAAACTCTCGAAAATTTGGAGGAAAATCTAAAAACTGGTGAGCATATGCAGATGATGGCACCTTAGCCATTAAGCATAACGCATTCTTAACCCCTCCGATAATATGTATAATGTAAATTACATGTCGTGAAAAAAAGATTCTGGAAAATAGTTCAACCGCCATTGTCAACCAACAACAATAACTAAATAAATAACTAACCTTAATATAATAAAATCATAACAATCAGTTTTCTTCAGCGAAAGTACTGAAAAATAGAATTCACTTACCCGTTCGAAAAGACTACGGCAAATATTTACATAGAGGCTATACGTAAAGTGTATACGTAAATCCTTTAAACGCTCTTCAATGTCATCCACTTTATCAGTATTGTCAATGGACGCCGTAAAGAGAGAGACAAACCACAGGAGACTGTACTGATACATGGGATCAATGTTTGCCAATTCAACTGCAATGAAATGAGAAGTAAATTACAAATTAATTACAATATTCATACAAGACACACAAAGATAGTCACATTCTGGCCACTGTGCCATTGTACGGCGGTCAGTTATCTAGTAAAACAAAACTACTCGAAGCTCAAACAAATACTCGTATACACTTATATCATATATTCCTAAAGATTACTTCGCCAAATTAAAGCAMAAAGTAAACTACATCCATTAACTAATTAAATGCTTTCAAACTTTAGAAAACAGCTTGCGGGTCATTAATTTAATTTTCAACAAACACTGATGCACATGCTCAGGACACATTGAAAATTCTTGAGAAAATCAGAGTTTTATCCTTTGTTGACCACAGGAAATGTAGGCATGTACTCCATTTCCYCCTCTGAATCGAACCACTGTGTTAGAGTATGGTATGAGGTCCAAAACATTGTGGAGGTGTTCACGAAGATGTCCTATTCTACTTCTATATTGCATAATAGTACAAGAAAAACGGGAGCTCCAGCTTTTATCTCATAATTCAACAATTGAGCAGAGTCTAGTARACAAACGAAACATTTTAGACCTATGGTTGTCAATGATGTACTACTTTTTACGGAGTTGGTCTTTTTGATACCACTCGTTATATACGTTCCATATATTCTTGTAAACCAAATGTCTAAAACAACCTTTACAAATAATTCCGGAAACATGGAGTAAAACCAAACCATATTATACCGGGAAATACATGACTACTCACCTATGGTAAAGAAGAGTATGGTAGAATGTGCTGCAATAGGTACATAACTCAGTCGCGCTATGTCGATCTGCCGTTCCGTGGCTTCAGTGACAATTTGCTTTTCATTAATATCGTTGGCTAATGCTTTTGATGAACTCAATATCTGCACAGCGGTTTCGTCCTCCAATATGTTTTCTGCGGACGAAAGTACTTCCAGAATTTTATCTTCTGTTTCCTTCAGCATACGCTTATTCTCAGCTCCTTGCACGATAAGCGTATTCTTCTCCGCTTCCAAATCGGGTCGYTCGCGTGCAACAGTTATGCCCAACAGCTGATCTTGCAAGCCTTGCGTGGTGATCATGAAATTCAAAACCGTCACTTTAACTGCGACCTCTGGTAGGTAGTGTGGATTACGCAACTTTGTTGAAATATAAAATCTAYGAAAATTGCGAATTTAAAATAGAGAACAAGGTAAATAGTTGAGATATAAGCCTAAATGCATAAAACTTCAGTGTGGATATTACGCACTTAAAGGCATGGTTGTATTCAATCACGGAATCGCCCAATTTTATGCACAGTGTGCCGCCTTGCTTGAAGAGTTGTTTAAGCAGTATCGCCTCCAGCAATGGATCCAATTCTTCACCTACATTTTCCAAAAGGACTGGAAGACCAAAYTGTATCGCGTTTTCAAGCACCCGCGTGTAGTCAGGCTGGTTTAGTCGTATTACACAGAGACGATTACCTTTCTCCAAGTTTTTCACCCATTTGTTGGCTTGACCCTGAGGATCGATCATTAATGGCCAGCGTCGAGAATTCCTGAAAAAAAAATCGATAATTATATGACCTGCTCAGAAATTCCAGAAATGTTAACTAGCTCAGTTAATTTAATTTTTCCTATCGTTACTGCATATTAAGGTGCAGGATCAGAGCTACTACGGTTATTATGAAACCAAAACAGTACTTTCCCGTTGAATATGCTGGGGTGGGTTCACTGTGATCTTAATTAGGCAACAATGTTTTATCAAAGCATGAAATTCACTTTTTTCATTATATTACGATRTTTGGTCAGCAGTAACCTAAGAACCATTAGATGAAATGTTAMTTTGACAATATTCAGACAAATTTGTGGTTGCGATTTCTCGGTCGGTCTAAAGGATCTTTCGCATGTAGTATTCGAGTCATGGCAGTTACAGTCGCAGGGCTATACCCAATTCCTATTCTACGTGAGTAACCCTACGCGAACGATATGAGGAGATGAGAACGGAAGAAATACAGAGTCCAGAAAACCATGAGTGGGAGAATATAGAGACAGGTGAGGAAAGGAATCTAACTGAGGGTTTTGAATTGAAACCATCGGATTATAGACACAGCGCGTCAGGAAAATAATGGATCCTACATTTTTTTAACTTGCTCTCTTGTGACTACAATAATTAAACATATATTACGTCTGTGCAGAAGTAAAACCAGAGTTCAGAATCGAAACGATGGCATTAATGTACCGATACCTAGGCATGAACAAGCTCGAACCATGATCTTCTTGCGGTATTGTTCAAGCCTACATTGATTAGTTGATAGGGAATATGCATCAACTCACCTCCAAACAAATACTAGACGAAAGCCAACGATTGCAACATCACTGCACTGTGTCCTGATGTTACGTGAGCCAACTACCGAGAGATCCACCTTGTGCACATCGCGCAGTTGAATGTCACTTCCCGACAAACTGATTGGATCCTATCAGTACAGCTTTAGACCCGGTCATTCCCTAACGGAACAAGTACACACAGCACCAAATCCTGGAAAACTCCGRGAATATGAAATGGACACCTTCCAGCTATTCGTTGATTACAAGGTATTATGTGATGCCGCATTTGCTCAAGTTGATATACCGGCAAAATTAATAGGCGTTTCCGGAACGAAGTTAAGCAACACCCGCGATGCCATCAAGGCATCACCATCACCAGGCGAGGTTTCAGGTAATGTGTTACCATATATTGTGACCTGAGTTCCGATATGAAGGTTATTGTGCGCAGAGCAAGTGTTTATAAGACGGTCAATATAAAGAGGACAGAATATGACTACGAGCAGGAACGTGAAGGAGAATAAACTAGTGAGCAGAATAATGTCGCGCTCTAGCGAGAAAGGTGAGACTGGAGAAAACGCTGGCTTGTAAAAGGCGCCTGGTAGGCACTATTAGGTCAGGCCGAGACGCAAGAAGGTATCTAAAGTTTTGTTTGAATACCTTCAATTTGTATAGTTTTTGAAAACGCCAACTCAACACTGTATAGATGTTTTGCTAGAAAGAAAACTCAACCGATGAATTTCCGTAATATCTCCTTCCTTCATTATGGTGACTTCTTTGGTTGGGGATTTTTTCAATACCTTTTTGGAAATTTCGTGCCGAAGCACAAATAGGAATACATAACAATTACTAATGAGAATATGCACGAATGTCTGTATGTAAGCTGCAATGCTTGAAGATTTCGTAGTTACACAGTTATTTCAGTAATTGCAAAACATCGTCATATGGCCTCTTTCTCCTGCCTTGCGTTTTCTAATTACAAAACACACAATACAAAAGTTCACGCATATTAGGATACATCAACCGTGCGCTCGACGGCTGCGGCTCTAAATGGAAGCGGCAGCGTGGTTACTTGGTGGGGGTTGCTGACGCACCGGTATTACAACAAAGTCGATATTAATACATAAATGTGTGTAGCTACGATGAGGAMTGTATGTTCGTGTGTTCAGCATTCGGAGGATGCTGCTTGCGTAGAACAAACAGGCACATKGCCTGTGGCACAATTCGCATGTTTCCTTCCGTGCCACGCATCTGCTGGATATACCGTTTTTTCCCCTATAATTCGTGAAGTAAGGTGGCGATTGTCGAGACAGCACGGTTCAGCAGGCCCAGCGATTCTGTGCGGTTACAGCGGCTGTAGGTAAGGCTAAACACTTCTGCCAGATATTACCACTCGAATTTGTACATTCATTCACTTACTTCGGTGTGGCATACTTATATGAAACCAAGGTTCTGCAGTAGCACATTTATTGTGCTCTTGTGTAGCAGCAAAAACGAATTGATTAATGCGTCTCGCTAGATTAAAGCGGTTTTATTAAGCACACGCATTACTTTTCTCATTCGAATTTGGAATTTGGAAAGGAAGGAAAATTTCATTAAAACACACGTATTTGGCCATAAGATTTTCAATAAAATTCCTCATTTTTCATGCAAAAGTACATATACATATGAGTGTATAATTGAGGGTATGTATGTATGTAAATTGTACACTACATAGAAACAAATATCCTTGTACACTGTAAAAAAAGAGGAGGAGGAGAGAAAGGAAAACTTCATATTTTGAGAAAACATTATTTCCTTCTGTTCGCTTAGGGGAAAATACACCGTTAATGCAAACCAAATGRCTGCATAACTGTTACCTCAAGTCTGTCCCGGCAAAAACGCCCAGGTACTGGTTTGCTAAATTATGCAGTGATCGGAGCAGTAAAAAAACATCCAGCTTGCTCAGGAAGGTCGCGAGGGACGCCAGAAGAACTTAATTGAGTGAGTTTGTTAACATCATTGGACTCTCAAAACATAGTAAATCACGATTTTTTACAAGTCAATAAGTTTTCAAGACAATGGATACCTCAATATCACGAATACAAACGATACAATAACAATCTGACACTGATCAAATGAGACATGGAGTAAACATCTAGATCCAATCGAAAGCCCACTAGTTGTTGCCCGGTGAAAGTTATTGCTGATTTCTTGAAAGACAACCGACAAACAGATAGTTGTGTATCACCGAGAAATTTCAATTCTGCGTTATTCTAGTCGTATGGTTCCGATTTATCTAGTCGTTTCAAAAAAACACATAACAATTTGCTTGGAAGTGCTTCGGCTTATCATGAAACAGCCTTGCAGTCAACTGATATTTACTATCGAGTGCATACGCTAAAATCCACGTTTCATCATCTGTTCTTCATAGACGTGTTTCGAAACACAACTATCGTATTTTTTTTTTTTTTTCTATCGACCAAACGATGCGAGCCTTTTATTGAGTTACGGATAAACTGATCCAACGTAAACAATTTTTTTTTAACCGACAAATATTCATGCAATATTTCASCCTGATTTAGTCATTGTCATGGATTGTGAAGCCAAAAAGCCATCTAGACAATAAAAATTATAAGAAACTAGTAAGAAATGAATCATTTTTCAAGAAGTATTGGCGAGTTTATGGAGGGTTTGGATCGAATATTCAATATGCTATTCCCACTAAAACCTGTAGTTGCCTCTATGCAAAGTATCAATAATTTCCGGAAYCACAACTGATTTTGAACGACYTTTACAAAATCCATCTTRGAGTGATCTACRACCTCGATTGAATACATCATACGTCGATAAAYATCKGCCCTTGATKGAGCTTCATMGAYAAAATTKAATTAAGCTCATCAATGCACTGTGGCGAAGTTATTCTACATTGAAAGTTATAAGAACTAATCGCTCGAAAAAGTTCTGTAGCTGAATTTCAACTATCGGCAAAACTGCCCCGAATCTATAACAAAATTTGATTAGGTGTTATATTTATATTTCCTCTAATTCACCTGGATGTCTAAAAGTATGAGAACGGAGGTCTTTCTGCCTCATTCTGRAAAAAGTAGGATATTAAAAGACTGTGTCCAGTTTGAAATCCTACAGCAATTGAAGGATGGACCCTGTTGAGAGTTTCCTAGACCTCTAACGATATACCCTACTGCAGAAGGACTTGCGACAGCACAGCTGCTGGTAGGCAATCAGGTCACGCTGATTTAGTCATTGTCTTGGATTGTGAAGCCAAAAAGCCACGGAGACCAATACAATAAAAATCATAAGAAACTAGCTTGGAACTATTGTAAAAACCATTTTGTAAGTGAATCATTTTTCAAGAAGTATTGGCGAGTTTATGGAGGGTTTGGATCGAATAAAAGATGTTTTTTTT